>NC_092710.1:9258485-9383485 GCF_047496885.1 Scyliorhinus torazame | reverse complement strand
AGAGCCGCACTGTCAGAGGGTCAGTACTGATGGAGTGCCGCACTTTCATAGGGTCAGTACTGAGGGAGTGCGCACGGTCAGAGGGTCAGTACTGAGGGAGTGCCGCACTGTCAGAGGGGTCAGTACTGAGGGAGTGCCGCACTGTCAGAGGGTCAGTACTGAGGGAGTGCCGCACTGTCAGAGGGTCAGTACTGAGGGAGTGCCGCACTGTCAGAGGGTCATACTGAGGGAGTGCTGCACTGACAGAGGGTCAGTACTGAGGGAACACCGCACTGTCAGAGGGTCAGTACTGAGGGAGTGCCGCACTTTCATAGGGTCAGTACTGAGGGAGTGCCGCACGGTCAGAGGGTCAGTACTGAGGGAGTGCCGCACTGTCAGAGGGTCAGTACTGAGGCTGTGCCGCACTGTCAGAGGGTCAGTACTGAGGGAGTGCTGCACTGTCAGAGGGTCAGTTACTAAGGGAGTGCTGCACTGTCAGAGGGTCAGTACTGAGGGAGTGCCACCTGTCAGAGGGTCAGTACTGAGGGAGTGCCGCACTGTCAGAGGGTCAGTACTGAGGGAGTACCGCACTGTCAGAGGGTCAGTACTGAGAGAGTGCCGCACTGTCAGAGGGTCAGTACTGATGGAGTGCTGCACTGTCAGAGGGTCAGTACTGAGGGAGTGTCGCACTGTCAGAGGGTCAGTACTGAAGGAGTGCTGCACTGTCAGAGGGTCAGTACTGAGAGAGTGCTGCAACTGTCAGAGGGTCAGTACTGAGGGAGTGCCGCATTGTCAGAGGGTCAGTACTGAGGGAGTGCTGCACTGTCAGAGGGTCAGTACTGAGGGAGTGCTGCACTGTCAGAGGGTCAGTACTGAGGGAGCCCCGCACTGTCAGAGGGTCAGTACTGAGGGAGCGCCGCACTGTCAGAGGTCAGTACTGAGGGAGTACCGCACTGTCAGAGGATCAGTACTGAGGGAGTGCCGCACTGTCAGAGGGTCAGTACTGAGGGAGTGCCGCACTGTCAGAGGGTCAGTACTGAGGGAGTGAGGAATTGTCAGAGGTTGAGTACTGAGGAGTGCTGCACTGTCAGAGGGTCAGTTACTGAGGGAGTGCTGCGCTGTCAGAGGGTCAGTACTGAGGGAGTGCCGCACTGTCAGAGGGTCAGTACTGAGGGAGTGCCGCACTGTCAGAGGGTCAGTACTGAGGGAGTGCCGCACTCTCGGAGGGTCAGTACTGAGGGAATGCCGCACTGTCACACGGTCAGTACTGAGGGACGCCGCACTGTCAGAGGGTCAGTACGGAGGGAGTGTCGCACTGTCAGAGGGTCAGTTACTGAGGGAGAGACGCACTGTCAGACGGTCAGTACTGGGGGAGTGCTGCACTGTCAGAGGGTCAGTACTGAGGGAGTGCCGCACTGTCAGAGGGTCAGTACTGAGGGAGTGCCGCACTGTCAGAGGGTCAGTACTGAGGGAGTGCCGCACTGTCAGAGGGTCAGTACTGAGGGAGTGCTGCACTGTCAGAGGGTCAGTACTGAGGGAGAGACGCACTGTCAGAGGGTCAGTACTGAGGGAGTGCCGCACTGTCAGAGGGTCAGTACTGAGGGAGTGCCGCACTGTCAGAGGGTCAGTACTGAGGGAGTGCTGCACTGTCAGAGGGTCAGTACTGAGGGAGAGGACGCACTGTCAGAGGGTCAGTACTGAGGGAGTGCCGCACTGTCAGAGGGTCAGTACTGAGGGAGTGCCGCACTGTCAGAGGGTCAGTACTGAGGGAGTGCCGCTCTGTCAGAGGGTCAGTACTGAGGGAGAGCTGCACTGTCAGAGGGTCAGTACTGAGGGAGAGCTGCACTGTCAGAGGGTCAGTACTGAGGGAGTGCCGCACTGTCAGAGGGTCAGTACTGAGGGAGAGCTGCACTGTCAGAGGGTCAGTACTGAGGGAGTGCCGCACTGTCAGAGGGTCAGTACTGAGGGAGTGCCGGACGGTCAGAGGGTCAGTACTGAGGGAGTGCCGCACTATCAGAGGGTCAGTACTGAGGGTGTGCTGCACTGTCAGAGGGTCAGTACTGAGGGAGTGCCGCACTGTCAGAGGGTCAGTACTGAGGGAGTGCCGCACTATCAGAGGGTCAGTACTGAGGGACTGCTGCACTGTCAGAGGGTCAGTACTGAGGGAGTGCCGCACTATCAGAGGGTCAGTACTAAGGGAGTGCTGCACTGTCAGAGGGTCAGTACTGAGGGTGTGCTGCACTGTCAGAGGGTCAGTACTGAGGGAGTGCCGCACTGTCAGAGGGTCAGTACTGAGGGACTGCTGCACTGTCAGAGGGTCAGTACTGAGGGAGTGCCGCACTATCAGAGGGTCAGTACTAAGGGAGTGCTGCACTGACAGAGGGTCAGTACTGAGGGACTACTGCACTGTCAGAGGGTCAGTACTGAGGGAGTGCCGCACTTTCATAGGTCAGTACTGAGGGAGTGCCGCACGGTCCGAGGGTCAGTACTGAGGGAGTGCCGCACTATCAGAGGGTCAGTACTGAGGGTGTGCTGCACTGTCAGAGGGTCAGTACTGAGGGAGTGCCACACTGTCAGAGGGTCAGTACTGAGGGAGTGCTGCACTGTCAGAGGGTCAGTACTGAGGGAGTACCGCACTGTCAGAGGGTCAGTACTGAGGGAGTGCCGCACTGTCAGAGGGTCAGTACTGATGGAGTGCTGCACTGTCAGAGGGTCAGTACTGAGGGAGTGTCGCACTGTCAGAGGTCCGTACTGAGGGAGTGCTGCACTGTCAGAGGGTCAGTACTGAGAGAGTGCTGCACTGTCAGAGGGTCAGTACTGAGGGAGTGCCGCATTGTCAGAGGGTCAGTGCTGAGGGAGTGCTGCACTGTCAGAGGGTCAGTACTGAGGAGTGCTGCACTGTCAGAGGGTCAGTACTGAGGGAGCCCCGCACTGTCAGAGGGTCAGTACTGAGGAGCGCCGCACTGTCAGAGGGTCAGTACTGATGGAGAACCGCACTGTCAGAGGGTCAGTACTGAGGGAGTGCCGGACTGTCAGAGGGTCAGTACTGATGGAGTGCTGCACTGTCAGAGGGTCAGTACTGAGGGAGTGTCGCACTGTCAGAGGGTCAGTACTGAGGGAGTGCTGCACTGTCAGAGGGTCAGTACTGAGAGAGTGCTGCACTGTCAGAGGGTCAGTACTGAGGGAGTGCCGCACTGTCAGAGGGTCAGTACTGAGGGAGTGCTGCACTGTCAGAGGGTCAGTACTGAGGGTGTGCCGCACTGTCAGAGGGTCAGTACTGAGGGAGCGCCGCACTGTCAGAGGGTCAGTACTGAGGGAGTGCTGCACTGTCAGAGGGTCAGTACTGACGGAGTGCTGCACTGTCAGAGGGTCAGTACTGAGGGAGTGCTGCACTGTCAGAGGGTCAGTACTGAGGAGTGCCGCACTGTCAGAGGGTCAGTACTGAGGGAGTGAGGAATTGTCAGAGGTTGAGTACTGAGGGAGTGCTGCACTGTCAGAGGGTCAGTACTGAGGGAGTGCCGCACTCTCGGAGGGTCAGTACTGAGGGAATGCCGCACTGTCACACGGTCAGTACTGAGGGACGCCGCACTGTCAGAGGGTCAGTACGGAGGGAGTGTCGCACTGTCAGAGGGTCAGTACTGAGGGAGAGACGCACTGTCAGACGGTCAGTACTGGGGGAGTGCTGCACTGTCAGAGGGTCAGTACTGAGGGAGTGCCGCACTGTCAGAGGGTCAGTACTGAGGGAGTGCCGCACTGTCAGAGGGTCAGTACTGAGGGAGTGCCGCACTGTCAGAGGGTCAGTACTGAGGGAGTGCTGCACTGTCAGAGGGTCAGTACTGAGGGAGAGACGCACTGTCAGAGGGTCAGTACTGAGGGAGTGCCGCACTGTCAGAGGGTCAGTACTGAGGGAGTGCCGCACTGTCAGAGGGTCAGTACTGAGGGAGTGCTGCACTGTCAGAGGGTCAGTACTGAGGGAGAGACGCACTGTCAGAGGGTCAGTACTGAGGGAGTTGCCGCACTGTCAGAGGGTCAGTACTGAGGGAGTGCCGCACTGTCAGAGGGTCAGTACTGAGGGAGTGCCGCTCTGTCAGAGGGTCAGTACTGAGGGAGAGCTGCACTGTCAGAGGGTCAGTACTGAGGGAGAGCTGCACTGTCAGAGGGTCAGTACTGAGGGAGTGCCGCACTGTCAGAGGGTCAGTACTGAGGGAGAGCTGCACTGTCAGAGGGTCAGTACTGAGGGAGTGCCGCACTGTCAGAGGGTCAGTACTGAGGGAGTGCCGGACGGTCAGAGGGTCAGTACTGAGGGAGTGCCGCACTATCAGAGGGTCAGTACTGAGGGTGTGCTGCACTGTCAGAGGGTCAGTACTGAGGGAGTGCCGCACTGTCAGAGGGTCAGTACTGAGGGAGTGCCGCACTATCAGAGGGTCAGTACTGAGGGACTGCTGCACTGTCAGAGGGTCAGTACTGAGGGAGTGCCGCACTATCAGAGGGTCAGTACTAAGGGAGTGCTGCACTGTCAGAGGGTCAGTACTGAGGGTGTGCTGCACTGTCAGAGGGTCAGTACTGAGGGAGTGCCGCACTGTCAGAGGGTCAGTACTGAGGGACTGCTGCACTGTCAGAGGGTCAGTACTGAGGGAGTGCCGCACTATCAGAGGGTCAGTACTAAGGGAGTGCTCTGCACTGACAGAGGGTCAGTACTGAGGGACTACTGCACTGTCAGAGGGTCAGTACTGAGGGAGTGCCGCACTTTCATAGGGTCAGTACTGAGGGAGTGCCGCACGGTCCGAGGGTCAGTACTGAGGGAGTGCCGCACTATCAGAGGGTCAGTACTGAGGGTGTGCTGCACTGTCAGAGGGTCAGTACTGAGGGAGTGCCACACTGTCAGAGGGTCAGTACTGAGGGAGTGCTGCACTGTCAGAGGGTCAGTACTGAGGGAGTACCGCACTGTCAGAGGGTCAGTACTGAGGGAGTGCCGCACTGTCAGAGGGTCAGTACTGATGGAGTGCTGCACTGTCAGAGGGTCAGTACTGAGGGAGTGTCGCACTGTCAGAGGGTCCGTACTGAGGGAGTGCTGCACTGTCAGAGGGTCAGTACTGAGAGAGTGCTGCACTGTCAGAGGGTCAGTACTGAGGGAGTGCCGCATTGTCAGAGGGTCAGTGCTGAGGGAGTGCTGCACTGTCAGAGGTCAGTACTGAGGGAGTGCTGCACTGTCAGAGGGTCAGTACTGAGGGAGCCCCGCACTGTCAGAGGGTCAGTACTGAGGGAGCGCCGCACTGTCAGAGGGTCAGTACTGATGGAGAACCGCACTGTCAGAGGGTCAGTACTGAGGGAGTGCCGGACTGTCAGAGGGTCAGTACTGATGGAGTGCTGCACTGTCAGAGGGTCAGTACTGAGGGAGTGTCGCACTGTCAGAGGGTCAGTACTGAGGGAGTGCTGCACTGTCAGAGGGTCAGTACTGAGAGAGTGCTGCACTGTCAGAGGGTCAGTACTGAGGGAGTGCCGCACTGTCAGAGGGTCAGTACTGAGGGAGTGCTGCACTGTCAGAGGGTCAGTACTGAGGGTGTGCCGCACTGTCAGAGGGTCAGTACTGAGGGAGCGCCGCACTGTCAGAGGGTCAGTACTGAGGGAGTGCTGCACTGTCAGAGGGTCAGTACTGACGGAGTGCTGCACTGTCAGAGGGTCAGTACTGAGGGAGTGCTGCACTGTCAGAGGGTCAGTACTGAGGGAGTGCCGCACTGTCAGAGGGTCAGTACTGAGGGAGTGAGGAATTGTCAGAGGTTGAGTACTGAGGGAGTGCTGCACTGTCAGAGGGTCAGTACTGAGGGAGTGCCGCACTGTCAGAGGGTCAGCACTGAGGGAGTGCCGCACTGTCACAGGGTCAGTGCTGAGGGAGTGCCGCACTGTCAGAGGGTCAGTACTGAGTGAGTGCTGCACTCTCAGAGGGTCAGTACTGAGGGAGTGCCGCACTGTCACAGGGTCAGTACTGTGGGAGTGCCGCACTGTCAGAGGTTCAGCACTGAGGGAGTGCCGCACTGTCAGAGGGTCAGTACTGAGGGAGTGCCGCACTGTCAGAGGGACAGTACTGAGGGAGTGCCGCACTGTCAGAGGATCAGTACTGAGGGAGTTCCGCACTGTCAGAGTGTCAGCACTGAGGGAGTGCCGCACTGTCACAGGGTCAGTGCTGAGGGAGTGCCGCACTGTCAGAGGGTCAGTACTGAGTGAGTGCTGCACTCTCAGAGGGTCAGTACTGAGGGAGTGCCGCACTGTCAGAGGGTCAGTACTGAGGGAGTGCTGCACTGTCAGAGTGTCAGTACTGAGGGTGTGCCGCACTGTCCGAGGGTCAGTAATAAGGGAGTGCTGCACTTTCAGAGGGTCAGTACTGAGGGAGTGCCGCACTGTCAGAGGGTCAGTACTGAGGGAGTGTCGCACTGTCAGAGGGTCAGTACTGAGGGAGTGCTGCACTGTCAGAGGGTCAGTACTGAGGGAGTGCCGCACTGTCAGAGGGTCAGTACTGAGGGAGTGCCGCACTGTCAGAGGGTCAGTACTGAGGGAGAGCAGCACTGTCAGAGGGTCAGTACTGAGGGAGTGCAGCACTGTCAGTGGGTCAGTACTGAGGGAGTGCCGCACTGTCAGAGGGTCAGTACTGAGGGAGTGAGGCACTGTCAGAGGGTCAGTACTGAGGGAGAGCAGCACTGTCAGACAGTCAGCACTGAGGGAGTGCCGCACTGTCAGAGGGTCAGTACTGAGGGAGTGCCGCACGGTCAGAGGGTCAGTACTGAGGGAGTGCCGCACTATCAGAGGGTCAGTACTGAGGGTGTGCTGCACTGTCAGAGGGTCAGTACTGAGGGAGTGCCGCACTGTCAGAGGGTCAGTACTGAGGGAGTGCTGGACTCTCAGAGGGTCAGTACTAAGGGAGTGCTGCACTGTCAGAGGGTCAGTACTGAGGGACTGCTGCACTGTCAGAGGGTCAGTACTGAGGGAGTGCCGCACTATCAGAGGGTCAGTACTAAGGGAGTGCTGCACTGACAGAGGGTCAGTACTGAGGGACTGCTGCACTGTCAGAGGGTCAGTACTGAGGGAGTGCCGCACTTTCATAGGGTCAGTACTGAGGGAGTGCCGCACGGTCAGAGGGTCAGTACTGAGGGAGTGCCGCACTATCAGAGGGTCAGTACTGAGGGTGTGCTGCACTGTCAGAGGGTCAGTACTGAGGGAGTGCCGCACTGTCAGAGGGTCAGTACTGAGGGAGTGCTGCACTCTCAGAGGGTCAGTACTAAGGGAGTGCTGCACTGTCAGAGGGTCAGTACTGAGGGAGTGCCACACTGTCAGAGGGTCAGTACTGAGGGAGTGCTGCACTGTCAGAGGGTCAGTACTGAGGGAGTACCGCACTGTCAGAGGGTCAGTACTGAGGGAGTGCCGCACTGTCAGAGGGTCCGTACTGATGGAGTGCTGCACTGTCAGAGGGTCAGTACTGAGGGAGTGTCGCACTGTCAGAGGGTCCGTACTGAGGGAGTGCTGCACTGTCAGAGGGTCAGTACTGAGAGAGTGCTGCACTGTCAGAGGGTCAGTACTGAGGGAGTGCCGCATTGTCAGAGGGTCAGTGCTGAGGGAGTGCTGCACTGTCAGAGGGTCAGTACTGAGGGAGTGCTGCACTGTCAGAGGGTCAGTACTGAGGGAGCCCCGCACTGTCAGAGGGTCAGTACTGAGGGAGCGCCGCACTGTCAGAGGGTCAGTACTGATGGAGAACCGCACTGTCAGAGGGTCAGTACTGAGGGAGTGCCGGACTGTCAGAGGGTCAGTACTGATGGAGTGCTGCACTGTCAGAGGGTCAGTACTGAGGGAGTGTCGCACTGTCAGAGGGTCAGTACTGAGAGAGTGCTGCACTGTCAGAGGGTCAGTACTGAGGGAGTGCCGCATTGTCAGAGGGTCAGTACTGAGGGAGTGCTGCACTGTCAGAGGGTCAGTACTGAGGGTGTGCCGCACTGTCAGAGGGTCAGTACTGAGGGAGCGCCGCACTGTCAGAGGGTCAGTACTGAGGGAGTGCTGCACTGTCAGAGGGTCAGTACTGACGGAGTGCTGCACTGTCAGAGGGTCAGTACTGAGGGAGTGCCGCACTGTCAGAGGGTCAGTACTGAGGGAGTGAGGAATTGTCAGAGGTTGAGTACTGAGGGAGTGCTGCACTGTCAGAGGGTCAGTACTGAGGGAGTGCCGCACTGTCAGAGGGTCAGCACTGAGGGAGTGCCGCACTGTCACAGGGTCAGTGCTGAGGGAGTGCCGCACTGTCAGAGGGTCAGTACTGAGTGAGTGCTGCACTCTCAGAGGGTCAGTACTGAGGGAGTGCCGCACTGTCAGAGGGTCAGTACTGAGGGAGTGCTGCACTGTCAGAGTGTCAGGACTGAGGGTGTGCCGCACTGTCCGAGGGTCAGTAATAAGGGAGTGCTGCACTTTCAGAGGGTCAGTACTGAGGGAGTGCCGCACTGTCAGAGGGTCAGTACTGAGGGAGTGTCGCACTGTCAGAGGGTCAGTACTGAGGGAGTGCCGCACTGTCAGAGGGTCAGTACTGAGGGAGTGCCGCACTGTCAGACGGTCAGTACTGAGGGAGTGCCGCACTGTCAGAGGGTCAGTACTGAGGGAGAGCAGCACTGTCAGAGGGTCACTACTGAGGGAGTGCAGCACTGTCAGTGGGTCAGTACTGAGGGAGTGCCGCACTGTCAGAGGGTCAGTACTGAGGGAGTGAGGCACTGTCAGAGGGTCAGTACTGAGGGAGAGCAGCACTGTCAGACGGTCAGCACTGAGGGAGTGCCGTACTGTCAGAGGGTCAGTACTGAGGGAGTGCTGCACTGTCAGAGGATCAGTACTGAGGGAGAGCAGCACTGTCAGACGGTCAGTACTGAGGGAGTGCCGCACTGTCAGAGGGTCAGTACTGAGGGAGTGCCGCACTGTCAGAGGGTCAGTACTGAGGGAGTGCCGCACTCTCAGAGGGTCAGTACTGAGGGAGTGCCGCACTGTCAGAGGGTCAGTACTGAGGGAGTGCCGCACTGTCAGAGGGTCAGTACTGAGGGAGTGCTGCACTGTCAGAGGGTCAGTACTGAGGGAGTGCTGCACTCTCAGAGGTTCAGTACTGAGGGAGAGCCGCACTGTCAGAGGGTCAGTACTGAGGGAGTGCTGCACTGTCAGAGGGTCAGTACTGACGGAGTGCTGCACTGTCAGAGGGTCAGTGCTGAGGGTGTGCTGCACTGTCAGAGGGTCAGTACTGAGGGAGTGCCGCACTGTCAGAGGGTCTGTACTGAGGGAGTGCCGCACGGTCAGAGGGTCAGTACTGAGGGAGTGAGGAATTGTCAGAGGTTGAGTACTGAGGGAGTGCTGCACTGTCAGAGGGTCTGTACTGAGGGAGTGCCGCACTGTCGTAGGGTCAGTACTGAGGGAGTGCTGCACTGTCAGAGGGTCAGTACTGAGGGAGTGCTGCACTGTCAGAGGGTCAGTACTGAGGGAGTGCCGCACTGTCAGAGGGTCAGTACTGAGGGAGTGCCGCACTGTCAGAGGGTCAGTACTGAGGGAGTGCCGCACTGTCAGAGGGTCAGTACTGAGGGAGTGCTGCACTGTCAGAGGGTCAGTACTGAGGGAGTGCTGCACTGTCAGAGGGTCAGTACTGAGGGAGTGCCGCACTGTCAGAGGGTCAGTACTGAGGGAGTTCCGCACTGTCAGAGGATCAGTACTGAGGGCGTGCCGCACTGTCAGAGGGTCAGTACTGAGGGAGGGCCGCACTGTCAGAGGGTCAGTACTGAGGGAGTGCCGCACTGTCAGAGGGTCAGCACTGAGGGAGTGCCGCACTGTCAGAGGGTCAGTACTGAGGGAGTGCCGCACTGTCAGAGGGTCAGTACTGAGGGAGTTCCGCACTGTCAGAGGGTCAGCACTGAGGGAGTGCCGCACTGTCAGAGGGTCAGTGCTGAGGGAGGGCCGCACTGTCAGAGGGTCAGTACTGAGTGAGTGCTGCACTCTCAGAGGGTCAGTACTGAGGGAGTGCAGCACTGTCAGAGGGTCAGTACTGAGGGAGTGCCGCACTGCCGGTCAGTACTGAGGGAGTGCCGCACTGTCAGAGGGTCAGTACTGAGGGAGCGCCACACTGTCAGAGGGTCAGTACTGAGGGAGTGCCGCACTGTCAGAGGGTCAGTACTGAGGGTGTGCTGCACTGTCAGAGGGTCAGTACTGAGGGAGTGCCGCACTGTCAGAGGGTCAGTACTGAGGGAGTGCTGCACTGTCAGAGGGTCAGTACTAAGGGAGTGCTGCACTGTCAGAGGGTCAGTACTGAGGGAGTGCCACACTGTCAGAGGGTCTGTACTGAGGGAGTCCTGCACTGTCAGAGGGTCAGTACTGAGGGAGTACCGCACTGTCAGAGGGTCAGTACTGAGGGAGTGCCGCACTGTCAGAGGGTCAGTACTGATGGAGTGCTGCACTGTCATAGGGTCAGTACTGAGGGAGTGTCGCACTGTCAGAGGGTCAGTACTGAGGGAGTGCTGCACTGTCAGAGGGTCAGTACTGAGAGTGTGCTGCACTGTCAGAGGGTCAGTACTGAGGGAGTGCCGCATTGTCAGAGGGTCAGTACTGAGGGAGTGCTGAACTGTCAGAGGGTCAGTACTGAGGGAGTGCTGCACTGTCAGAGGGTCAGTACTGAGGGAGCCCCGCACTATCAGAGGGTCAGTACTGAGGGAGCGCCACACTGTCAGAGGGTCAGTACTGAGGGAGTACCGCACTGTCAGAGGGTCAGTACTGAGGGAGTGCCGCACTGTCAGAGGGTCAGTACTGATGGAGTGCTGCACTGTCAGAGGGTCAGTACTGAGGGAGTGTCGCACTGTCAGAGGGTCAGTACTGAGGGAGTGCTGCAATCTCAGAGGGTCAGTACTGAGAGAGTGCTGCACTGTCTGAGGGTCAGTACTGAGGGAGTGCCGCATTGTCAGAGGGTCAGTACTGAGGGAGTGCTGCACTGTCAGAGGGTCAGTGCTGAGGGAGTGCCGCACTGTCAGAGGGTCAGTACTGAGGGAGCGCCGCACTGTCAGAGGGTCAGTACTGATGGAGTGCTGCACTGTCAGAGGGTCAGTACTGAGGGAGTGTCGCACTGTCAGAGGGTCAGTACTGAGGGAGTGCTGCACTGTCAGAGGGTCAGTACTGAGAGAGTGCTGCACTGTCAGAGGGTCAGTACTGAGGGAGTGCCGCATTGTCAGAGGGTCAGTACTGAGGGAGTGCTGCACTGTCAGAGGGTCAGTGCTGAGGGAGTGCCGCACTGTCAGAGGGTCAGTACTGAGGGAGCGCCGCACTGTCAGAGGGTCAGTACTGAGGGAGTGCTGCACTGTCAGAGGGTCAGTACTGACGGAGTGCTGCACTGTCAGAGGGTCAGTACTGAGGGAGTGCCGCACTGTCAGAGGGTCAGTACTGAGGGAGTGAGGAATTGTCAGAGGTTGAGTACTGAGGGAGTGCTGCACTGTCAGAGGGTCAGTACTGAGGGAGTGCCGCACTGTCAGAGGGACAGTACTGAGGGAGTGCCGCACTGTCAGAGGATCAGTACTGAGGGAGTTCCGCACTGTCAGAGGGTCAGCACTGAGGGAGTGCCGCACTGTCACAGGGTCAGTGCTGAGGGAGTGCCGCACTGTCAGAGGGTCAGTACTGAGTGAGTGCTGCACTCTCAGAGGGTCAGTACTGAGGGAGTGCCGCACTGTCAGAGGGTCAGTACTGAGGGAGTGCCACACTGTCCGAGTGTCAGGACTGAGGGTGTGCCGCACTGTCCGAGGGTCAGTAATAAGGGAGTGCCGCACTGTCAGAGGGTCAGTACTGAGGGAGTGCCGTACTGTCAGAGGGTCAGTACTGAGGGAGTGAGGCACTGTCAGAGGGTCAGTACTGAGGGAGTGCCGTACTGTCAGAGGGTCAGTACTGAGGGAGTGAGGCACTGTCAGACGGTCAGTACTGAGGGAGTACCGCACTGTCAGAGGGTCAGTACTGAGGGAGTGAGGCACTGTCAGAGGGTCAGTACTGAGGGAGTGAGGCACTGTCAGACGGTCAGTACTGAGGGAGTACCGCACAGTCAGAGGGTCAGTACTGAGGGAGTGCCGCACAGTCAGAGGGTCAGTACTGAGGGAGTGCCGCACTGTCAGAGGGTCAGTACTGAGGGAGTGCTGCACTCTCAGAGGTTCAGTACTGAGGGAGAGCCGCACTGTCAGAGGCTCAGTACTGAGGGAGTGCCGCACTGTCAGAGTGTCAGTACTGAGGGAGTGCCGCACTTTCAGAGGGTCAGTACTGAGGGAGTGCTGCACTATCAGAGGGTCAGTACTGAGGGAGTGCCGCACTGTCAGAGGGTCAGTACTGACGGAGTGCTGCACTGTCAGAGGGTCAGTGCTGAGGGTGTGCTGCACTGTCAGAGGGTCAGTACTGAGGGAGTGCCGCACTGTCAGAGGGTCTGTACTGAGGGAGTGCCGCACTGTCAGAGGGTCAGTACTGAGGGAGTGCCGCACTGTCAGAGGGTCAGTACTGAGGGAGTGCCGCACGGTCAGAGGGTCAGTACTGAGGGAGTGAGGAATTGTCAGAGGTTGAGTACTGAGGGAGTGCCGCACTGTCAGAGGGTCAGTACTGAGGGAGTGCCGCACTGTCAGAGGGTCAGTACTGAGGGAGTGCTGCACTGTCAGAGGGTCAGTACTGAGGGAGTGCCGCACTGTCAGAGGGTCAGTACTGAGGGAGTTCCGCACTGTCAGAGGATCAGTACTGAGGGCGTGCCGCACTGTCAGAGGGTCAGTACTGAGGGAGGGCCGCACTGTCAGAGGGTCAGTACTGAGGGAGTGCCGCACTTTCAGAGGGTCAGCACTGAGGGAGTGCCGCACTGTCAGAGGGTCAGTACTGAGGGAGTGCCGCACTGTCAGAGGGTCAGTACTGAGGGAGTTCCGCACTGTCAGAGGGTCAGCACTGAGGGAGTGCCGCACTGTCAGAGGGTCAGTACTGAGGGAGGGCCGCACTGTCAGAGGGTCAGTACTGAGTGAGTGCTGCACTCTCAGAGGGTCAGTACTGAGGGAGTGCCGCACTGTCAGAGGGTCAGTACTGAGGGAGTGCCGCACTGTCAGAGGGTCAGGACTGAGGGAGTGCTGCACTGTCAGAGGGTCAGTACTGAGGGAGTGCCGCACTGTCAGAGGGTCAGTACTGAGGGAGTGCCGCACTGTCAGAGGGTCAGTACTGAGGGAGTGCCGCACTGTCATAGGGTCAGTACTGAGGGAGTGCTGGACTGTCCGAGGGTCAGTACTGAGGGAGTGCTGCACTGTCAGAGGGTCAGTACTGAGGGAGTGCCGTACTGTCAGAGGGTCAGTACTGAGGGACTGAGGCACTGTCAGAGGGTCAGTACTGAGGGAGTGCAGCACTGTCAGAGGGTCAGTACTGAGGGAGTGCCGCACTGCCGGTCAGTACTGAGGGAGTGCCGCACTGTCAGAGAGTCAGTACTGAGGGAGCGCCACACTGTCAGAGGGTCAGTACTGAGGGTGTGCTGCACTGTCAGAGGGTCAGTACTGAGGGAGTGCCGCACTGTCAGAGGGTCAGTACTGAGGGAGTGCTGCACTGTCAGAGGGTCAGTACTAAGGGAGTGCTGCACTGTCAGAGGGTCAGTACTGACGGAGTGCTGCACTGTCAGAGGGTCAGTACTGAGGGAGTGCTGGACTGTCCGAGGGTCAGTACTGAGGGAGTGCTGCACTGTCAGAGGGTCAGTACTGAGGGAGTGCCGCACTGTCAGAGGGTCAGTACTGAGGGACTGAGGCACTGTCAGAGGGTCAGTACTGAGGGAGTGCAGCACTGTCAGAGGGTCAGTACTGAGGGGGTGCCGCACTGCCGGTCAGTACTGAGGGAGTGCCGCACTGTCAGAGAGTCAGTACTGAGGGAGCGCCACACTGTCAGAGGGTCAGTACTGAGGGAGTGCCGCACTGTCAGAGGGTCAGTACTGAGGGTGTGCTGCACTGTCAGAGGGTCAGTACTGAGGGAGTGCCGCACTGTCAGAGGGTCAGTACTGAGGGAGTGCTGCACTGTCAGAGGGTCAGTACTAAGGGTGTGCCGCACTGTCATAGGGTCAGTACTGAGGGAGTGCTGGACTGTCCGAGGGTCAGTACTGAGGGAGTGCTGCACTGTCAGAGGGTCAGTACTGAGGGAGTGCCGTACTGTCAGAGGGTCAGTACTGAGGGACTGAGGCACTGTCAGAGGGTCAGTACTGAGGGAGTGCAGCACTGTCAGAGGGTCAGTACTGAGGGAGTGCCGCACTGCCGGTCAGTACTGAGGGAGTGCCGCACTGTCAGAGAGTCAGTACTGAGGGAGCGCCACACTGTCAGAGGGTCAGTACTGAGGGAGTGCCGCACTGTCAGAGGGTCAGTACTGAGGGTGTGCTGCACTGTCAGAGGGTCAGTACTGATGGAGTGCCGCACTGTCAGAGGGTCAGTACTGAGGGAGTGCTGCACTGTCAGAGGGTCAGTACTAAGGGAGTGCTGCACTGTCAGAGGGTCAGTACTGACGGAGTGCTGCACTGTCAGAGGGTCAGTACTGAGGGAGTGCTGGACTGTCCGAGGGTCAGTACTGAGGGAGTGCTGCACTGTCAGAGGGTCAGTACTGAGGGAGTGCCGTACTGTCAGAGGGTCAGTACTGAGGGACTGAGGCACTGTCAGAGGGTCAGTACTGAGGGAGTGCAGCACTGTCAGAGGGTCAGTACTGAGGGAGTGCCGCACTGCCGGTCAGTACTGAGGGAGTGCCGCACTGTCAGAGAGTCAGTACTGAGGGAGCGCCACACTGTCAGAGGGTCAGTACTGAGGGAGTGCCGCACTGTCAGAGGGTCAGTACTGAGGGTGTGCTGCACTGTCAGAGGGTCAGTACTGAGGGAGTGCCGCACTGTCAGAGGGTCAGTACTGAGGGAGTGCTGCACTGTCAGAGGGTCAGTACTAAGGGAGTGCTGCACTGTCAGAGGGTCAGTACTGACGGAGTGCTGCACTGTCAGAGGGTCAGTACTGAGGGAGTGCCGCACTGTCAGAGGGTCAGTACTGAGGGAGTGAGGAATTGTCAGAGGTTGAGTACTGAGGGAGTGCTGCACTGTCAGAGGGTCAGTACTGAGGGAGTGCCGCACTGTCAGAGGGTCAGTACTGAGGGAGTGCCGCACTGTCAGAGGGTCAGCACTGAGGGAGTGCTGCACTGTCAGAGGGTCAGTACTGAGGGAGTGCCGCACTGTCAGAGGTTCAGCACTGAGGGAGTGCCGCACTGTCAGAGGGTCAGTACTGAGGGAGTGCCGCACTGTCAGAGGGACAGTACTGAGGGAGTGCCGCACTGTCAGAGGATCAGTACTGAGGGAGTTCCGCACTGTCAGAGGGTCAGCACTGAGGGAGTGCCGCACTGTCACAGGGTCAGTGCTGAGGGAGTGCCGCACTGTCAGAGGGTCAGTACTGAGGGAGTGTCGCACTGTCAGAGGGTCAGTACTGAGGGAGTGCCGCACTGTCAGAGGGTCAGTACTGAGGGAGTGCCGCACTGTCAGAGGGTCAGTACTGAGGGAGTGCCGCACTGTCAGAGGGTCAGTACTGAGGGAGAGCAGCACTGTCAGAGGGTCAGTACTGAGGGAGTGCAGCACTGTCAGTGGGTCAGTACTGAGGGAGTGCCGCACTGTCAGAGGGTCAGTACTGAGGGAGTGAGGCACTGTCAGAGGGTCAGTACTGAGGGAGAGCAGCACTGTCAGACGGTCAGCACTGAGGTAGTGCCGTACTGTCAGAGGGTCAGTACTGAGGGAGTGCTGCACTGTCAGAGGGTCAGTACTGAGGGAGAGCAGCACTGTCAGACGGTCAGTACTGAGGGAGTGCCGCACTGTCAGAGGGTCAGTACTGAGGGAGTGCCGCACGGTCAGAGGGTCAGTACTGAGGGAGTGCCGCACTATCAGAGGGTCAGTACTGAGGGTGTGCTGCACTGTCAGAGGGTCAGTACTGAGGGAGTGCCGCACTGTCAGAGGGTCAGTACTGAGGGAGTGCTGCACTCTCAGAGGGTCAGTACTAAGGGAGTGCTGCACTGTCAGAGGGTCAGTACTGAGGGACTGCTGCACTGTCAGAGGGTCAGTACTGAGGGAGTGCCGCACTATCAGAGGGTCAGTACTAAGGGAGTGTTGCACTGTCAGAGGGTCAGTACTGAGGGAGTGCTGCACTGTCAGAGGGTCAGTACTGAGGGACTGCTGCACTGTCAGAGGGTCAGTACTGAGGGAGTGCCGCACTTTCATAGGGTCAGTACTGAGGGAGTGCCGCACGGTCAGAGGGTCAGTACTGAGGGAGTGCCGCACTATCAGAGGGTCAGTACTGAGGGTGTGCTGCACTGTCAGAGGGTCAGTACTGAGGGAGTGCCGCACTGTCAGAGGGTCAGTACTGAGGGAGTGCTGCACTCTCAGAGGGTCAGTACTAAGGGAGTGCTGCACTGTCAGAGGGTCAGTACTGAGGGAGTGCCACACTGTCAGAGGGTCAGTACTGATGGAGTGCTGCACTGTCAGAGGGTCAGTACTGAGGGAGTACCGCACTGTCAGAGGGTCAGTACTGAGGGAGTGCCGCACTGTCAGAGGGTCAGTACTGATGGAGTGCTGCACTGTCAGAGGGTCAGTACTGAGGGAGTGTCGCACTGTCAGAGGGTCCGTACTGAGGGAGTGCTGCACTGTCAGAGGGTCAGTACTGAGAGAGTGCTGCACTGTCAGAGGGTCAGTACTGAGGGAGTGCCGCATTGTCAGAGGGTCAGTGCTGAGGGAGTGCTGCACTGTCAGAGGGTCAGTACTGAGGGAGCCCCGCACTGTCAGAGGGTCAGTACTGAGGGAGTGCTGCACTGTCAGAGGGTCAGTACTGAGGGAGTGCTGCACTGTCAGAGGGTCAGTACTGAGGGAGCCCCGCACTGTCAGAGGGTCAGTACTGAGGGAGTTCCGCACTGTCAGAGGGTCAGCACTGAGGGAGTGCCGCACTGTCACAGGGTCAGTGCTGAGGGAGTGCCGCACTGTCAGAGGGTCAGTACTGAGTGAATGCTGCACTCTCAGAGGGTCAGTACTGAGGGAGTGCCGCACTGTCAGAGGGTCAGTACTGAGGGAGTGCTGCACTGTCAGAGTGTCAGGACTGAGGGTGTGCCGCACTGTCCGAGGGTCAGTAATAAGGGAGTGCTGCACTTTCAGAGGGTCAGTACTGAGGGAGTGCCGCACTGTCAGAGGGTCAGTACTGAGGGAGTGTCGCACTGTCAGAGGGTCAGTACTGAGGGAGTGCCGCACTGTCAGAGGGTCAGTACTGAGGGAGTGCCGCACTGTCAGAGGGTCAGTACTGAGGGAGTGCCGCACTGTCAGACGGTCAGTACTGAGGGAGTGCCGCACTGTCAGAGGGTCAGTACTGAGGGAGAGCAGCACTGTCAGAGGGTCACTACTGAGGGAGTGCAGCACTGTCAGTTGGTCAGTACTGAGGGAGTGCCGCACTGTCAGAGGGTCAGTACTGAGGGAGTGCCGCATTGTCAGAGGGTCAGTGCTGAGGGAGTGCTGCACTGTCAGAGGGTCAGTACTGAGGGAGTGCCGCACTGTCAGAGGGTCAGTACTGAGGGAGAGCAGCACTGTCAGACGGTCAGCACTGAGGGAGTGCCGTACTGTCAGAGGGTCAGTACTGAGGGAGTGCTGCACTGTCAGAGGGTCAGTACTGAGGGAGAGCAGCACTGTCAGACGGTCAGTACTGAGGGAGTGCTGCACTGTCAGAGGGTCAGTACTGAGGGAGTGCCGCACTGTCAGAGGGTCAGTACTGAGGGAGTGCCGCACTCTCAGAGGGTCAGTACTGAGGGAGTGCCGCACTGTCAGAGGGTCAGTACTGAGGGAGTGCCGCACTGTCAGAGGGTCAGTACTGAGGGAGTGCTGCACTGTCAGAGGGTCAGTACTGAGGGAGTGCTGCACTCTCAGAGGTTCAGTACTGAGGGAGAGCCGCACTGTCAGAGGGTCAGTACTGAGGGAGTGCTGCACTGTCAGAGGGTCAGTACTGACGGAGTGCTGCACTGTCAGAGGGTCAGTGCTGAGGGTGTGCTGCACTGTCAGAGGGTCAGTACTGAGGGAGTGCCGCACTGTCAGAGGGTCTGTACTGAGGGAGTGCCGCACGGTCAGAGGGTCAGTACTGAGGGAGTGAGGAATTGTCAGAGGTTGAGTACTGAGGGAGTGCTGCACTGTCAGAGGGTCAGTACTGAGGGAGTGCCGCACTGTCAGAGGGTCAGTACTGAGGGAGTGCCGCACTGTCAGAGGGTCAGTACTGAGGGAGTGCCGCACTGTCAGAGGGTCAGTACTGAGGGAGTGCTGCACTGTCAGAGGGTCAGTACTGAGGGAGTGCCGCACTGTCAGAGGGTCAGTACTGAGGGAGTTCCGCACTGTCAGAGGATCAGTACTGAGGGCGTGCCGCACTGTCAGAGGGTCAGTACTGAGGGAGGGCCGCACTGTCAGAGGGTCAGTACTGAGGGAGTGCCGCACTGTCAGAGGGTCAGCACTGAGGGAGTGCCGCACTGTCAGAGGGTCAGTACTGAGGGAGTGCCGCACTGTCAGAGGGTCAGTACTGAGGGAGTTCCGCACTGTCAGAGGGTCAGCACTGAGGGAGTGCCGCACTGTCAGAGTGTCAGTGCTGAGGGAGGGCCGCACTGTCAGAGGGTCAGTACTGAGTGAGTGCTGCACTCTCAGAGGGTCAGTACTGAGGGAGTGCAGCACTGTCAGAGGGTCAGTACTGAGGGAGTGCCGCACTGCCGGTCAGTACTGAGGGAGTGCCGCACTGTCAGAGAGTCAGTACTGAGGGAGCGCCACACTGTCAGAGGGTCAGTACTGAGGGAGTGCCGCACTGTCAGAGGGTCAGTACTGAGGGTGTGCTGCACTGTCAGAGGGTCAGTACTGAGGGAGTGCCGCACTGTCAGAGGGTCAGTACTGAGGGAGTGCTGCACTGTCAGAGGGTCAGTACTAAGGGAGTGCTGCACTGTCAGAGGGTCAGTACTGAGGGAGTGCCACACTGTCAGAGGGTCTGTACTGAGGGAGTCCTGCACTGTCAGAGGGTCAGTACTGAGGGAGTACCGCACTGTCAGAGGGTCAGTACTGAGGGAGTGCCGCACTGTCAGAGGGTCAGTACTGATGGAGTGCTGCACTGTCATAGGGTCAGTACTGAGGGAGTGTCGCACTGTCAGAGGGTCAGTACTGAGGGAGTGCTGCACTGTCAGAGGGTCAGTACTGAGAGTGTGCTGCACTGTCAGAGGGTCAGTACTGAGGGAGTGCCGCATTGTCAGAGGGTCAGTACTGAGGGAGTGCTGAACTGTCAGAGGGTCAGTACTGAGGGAGTGCTGCACTGTCAGAGGGTCAGTACTGAGGGAGCCCCGCACTATCAGAGGGTCAGTACTGAGGGAGCGCCACACTGTCAGAGGGTCAGTACTGAGGGAATACCGCACTGTCAGAGGGTCAGTACTGAGGGAGTGCCGCACTGTCAGAGGGTCAGTACTGATGGAGTGCTGCACTGTCAGAGGGTCAGTACTGAGGGAGTGTCGCACTGTCAGAGGGTCAGTACTGAGGGAGTGCTGCACTGTCAGAGGGTCAGTACTGAGAGAGTGCTGCACTGTCATAGGGTCAGTACTGAGGGAGTGCCGCATTGTCAGAGGGTCAGTACTGAGGGAGTGCTGCACTGTCAGAGGGTCAGTGCTGAGGGAGTGCCGCACTGTCAGAGGGTCAGTACTGAGGGAGCGCCGCACTGTCAGAGGGTCAGTACTGATGGAGTGCTGCACTGTCAGAGGGTCAGTACTGAGGGAGTGTCGCACTGTCAGAGGGTCAGTACTGAGGGAGTGCTGCACTGTCAGAGGGTCAGTACTGAGAGAGTGCTGCACTGTCAGAGGGTCAGTACTGAGGGAGTGCCGCATTGTCAGAGGGTCAGTACTGAGGGAGTGCTGCACTGTCAGAGGGTCAGTACTGAGGGAGTGCTGCACTGTCAGAGGGTCAGTACTGAGGGAGTGCTGCACTGTCAGAGGGTCAGTACTGAGGGAGCGCCGCACTGTCAGAGGGTCAGTACTGAGGGAGTGCTGCACTGTCAGAGGGTCAGTACTGAGGGAGTGCTGCACTGTCAGAGGGTCAGTACTGAGGGAGTGCCGCACTGTCAGAGGGTCAGTACTGAGGGAGTGAGGAATTGTCAGAGGTTGAGTACTGAGGGAGTGCTGCACTGTCAGAGGGTCAGTACTGAGGGAGTGCCGCACTGTCAGAGGGTCAGTACTGAGGGAGTGCCGCACTGTCAGAGGGTCGGCACTGAGGGAGTGCTGCACTGTCAGAGGGTCAGTACTGAGGGAGTGCCGCACTGTCAGAGGGTCAGCACTGAGGGAGTGCCGCACTGTCAGAGGGTCAGTACTGAGGGAGTGCCGCACTGTCAGAGGGACAGTACTGAGGGAGTGCCGCACTGTCAGAGGATCAGTACTGAGGGAGTTCCGCACTGTCAGAGGGTCAGCACTGAGGGAGTGCCGCACTGTCACAGGGTCAGTGCTGAGGGAGTGCCGCACTGTCAGAGGGTCAGTACTGAGTGAGTGCTGCACTCTCAGAGGGTCAGTACTGAGGGAGTGCCGCACTGTCAGAGGGTCAGTACTGAGGGAGTGCTGCACTGTCAGAGTGTCAGGACTGAGGGTGTGCCGCACTGTCCGAGGGTCAGTAATAAGGGAGTGCTGCACTTTCAGAGGGTCAGTACTGAGGGAGTGCCGCACTGTCAGAGGGTCAGTACTGAGGGAGTGTCGCACTGTCAGAGGGTCAGTACTGAGGGAGTGCCGCACTGTCAGAGGGTCAGTACTGAGGGAGTGCCGCACTCTCAGAGGGTCAGTACTGAGGGAGTGCCGCACTGTCAGAGGGTCAGTACTGAGGGAGAGCAGCACTGTCAGAGGGTCAGTACTGAGGGAGTGCAGCACTGTCAGTGGGTCAGTACTGAGGGAGTGCCGCACTGTCAGAGGGTCAGTACTGAGGGAGTGAGGCACTGTCAGAGGGTCAGTACTGAGGGAGAGCAGCACTGTCAGACGGTCAGCACTGAGGGATTGCCGTACTGTCAGAGGGTCAGTACTGAGGGAGTGCTGCACTGTCAGAGGGTCAGTACTGAGGGAGAGCAGCACTGTCAGACGGTCAGTACTGAGGGAGTGCCGCACTGTCAGAGGGTCAGTACTGAGGGAGTGCCGCACGGTCAGAGGGTCAGTACTGAGGGAGTGCCGCACTATCAGAGGGTCAGTACTGAGGGTGTGCTGCACTGTCAGAGGGTCAGTACTGAGGGAGTGCCGCACTGTCAGAGGGTCAGTACTGAGGGAGTGCTGCACTCTCAGAGGGTCAGTACTAAGGGAGTGCTGCACTGTCAGAGGGTCAGTACTGAGGGACTGCTGCACTGTCAGAGGGTCAGTACTGAGGGAGTGCCGCACTATCAGAGGGTCAGTACTAAGGGAGTGCTGCACTGACAGAGGGTCAGTACTGAGGGACTGCTGCACTGTCAGAGGGTCAGTACTGAGGGAGTGCCGCACTTTCATAGGGTCAGTACTGAGGGAGTGCCGCACGGTCAGGGGGTCAGTACTGAGGGAGTGCCGCACTATCAGAGGGTCAGTACTGAGGGAGTGCTGCACTGTCAGAGGGTCAGTACTGAGGGAGTGCCGCACTGTCAGAGGGTCAGTACTGAGGGAGTGCTGCACTCTCAGAGGGTCAGTACTAAGGGAGTGCTGCACTGTCAGAGGGTCAGTACTGAGGGAGTGCCACACTGTCAGAGGGTCAGTACTGAGGGAGTGCTGCACTGTCAGAGGGTCAGTACTGAGGGAGTACCGCACTGTCAGAGGGTCAGTACTGAGGGAGTGTCGCACTGTCAGAGGGTCCGTACTGAGGGAGTGCTGCACTGTCAGAGGGTCAGTACTGATGGAGTGCTGCACTGTCAGAGGTTCAGTACTGAGGGAGTGTCGCACTGTCAGAGGGTCCGTACTGAGGGAGTGCTGCACTGTCAGAGGGTCAGTACTGAGAGAGTGCTGCACTGTCAGAGGGTCAGTACTGAGGGAGTGCCGCATTGTCAGAGGGTCAGTGCTGAGGGAGTGCTGCACTGTCAGAGGGTCAGTACTGAGGGAGTGCTGCACTGTCAGAGGGTCAGTACTGAGGGAGCCCCGCACTGTCAGAGGGTCAGTACTGAGGGAGCGCCGCACTGTCAGAGGGTCAGTACTGATGGAGAACCGCACTGTCAGAGGGTCAGTACTGAGGGAGTGCCGCACTGTCAGAGGGTCAGCACTGAGGGAGTGCCGCACTGTCACAGGGTCAGTGCTGAGGGAGTGCCGCACTGTCAGAGGGTCAGTACTGAGTGAATGCTGCACTCTCAGAGGGTCAGTACTGAGGGAGTGCCGCACTGTCAGAGGGTCAGTACTGAGGGAGTGCTGCACTGTCAGAGTGTCAGGACTGAGGGTGTGCCGCACTGTCCGAGGGTCAGTAATAAGGGAGTGCTGCACTTTCAGAGGGTCAGTACTGAGGGAGTGCCGCACTGTCAGAGGGTCAGTACTGAGGGAGTGTCGCACTGTCAGAGGGTCAGTACTGAGGGAGTGCTGCACTGTCAGAGGGTCAGTACTGAGGGAGTGCCGCACTGTCAGACGGTCAGTACTGAGGGAGTGCCGCACTGTCAGAGGGTCAGTACTGAGGGAGAGCAGCACTGTCAGAGGGTCACTACTGAGGGAGTGCAGCACTGTCAGTGGGTCAGTACTGAGGGAGTGCCGCACTGTCAGAGGGTCAGTACTGAGGGAGTGAGGCACTGTCAGAGGGTCAGTACTGAGGGAGAGCAGCACTGTCAGACGGTCAGCACTGAGGGAGTGCCGTACTGTCAGAGGGTCAGTACTGAGGGAGTGCTGCACTGTCAGAGGGTCAGTACTGAGGGAGAGCAGCACTGTCAGACGGTCAGTACTGAGGGAGTGCCGCACTGTCAGAGGGTCAGTACTGAGGGAGTGCCGCACTGTCAGAGGGTCAGTACTGAGGGAGTGCCGCACTCTCAGAGGGTCAGTACTGAGGGAGTGCCGCACTGTCAGAGGGTCAGTACTGAGGGAGTGCCGCACTGTCAGAGGGTCAGTACTGAGGGAGTGCTGCACTGTCAGAGGGTCAGTACTGAGGGAGTGCTGCACTCTCAGAGGTTCAGTACTGAGGGAGAGCCGCACTGTCAGAGGGTCAGTACTGAGGGAGTGCTGCACTGTCAGAGGGTCAGTACTGACGGAGTGCTGCACTGTCAGAGGGTCAGTGCTGAGGGTGTGCTGCACTGTCAGAGGGTCAGTACTGAGGGAGTGCCGCACTGTCAGAGGGTCTGTACTGAGGGAGTGCCGCACGGTCAGAGGGTCAGTACTGAGGGAGTGAGGAATTGTCAGAGGTTGAGTACTGAGGGAGTGCTGCACTGTCAGATGGTCAGTACTGAGGGAGTGCCGCACTGTCAGAGGGTCAGTACTGAGGGAGTGCCGCACTGTCAGAGGGTCAGTACTGAGGGAGTGCTGCACTGTCAGAGGGTCAGTACTGAGGGAGTGCCGCACTGTCAGAGGGTCAGTACTGAGGGAGTTCCGCACTGTCAGAGGATCAGTACTGAGGGCGTGCCGCACTGTCAGAGGGTCAGTACTGCGGGAGTGCCGCACTGTCAGAGGGTCAGTACTGAGGGAGTTCCGCACTGTCAGAGGATCAGTACTGAGGGAGTGCCGCACTGTCAGAGGGTCGATACTGAGGGAGTTCCGCACTGTCAGAGGGTCAGCACTGAGGGAGTGCCGCACTGTCAGAGGGTCAGTGCTGAGGGAGGGCCGCACTGTCAGAGGGTCAGTACTGAGTGAGTGCTGCACTCTCAGAGGGTCAGTACTGAGGGAGTGCAGCACTGTCAGAGGGTCAGTACTGAGGGAGTGCCGCACTGCCGGTCAGTACTGAGGGAGTGCCGCACTGTCAGAGAGTCAGTACTGAGGGAGCGCCACACTGTCAGAGGGTCAGTACTGAGGGAGTGCCGCACTGTCAGAGGGTCAGTACTGAGGGTGTGCTGCACTGTCAGAGGGTCAGTACTGAGGGAGTGCCGCACTGTCAGAGGGTCAGTACTGAGGGAGTGCTGCACTGTCAGAGGGTCAGTACTAAGGGAGTGCTGCACTGTCAGAGGGTCAGTACTGAGGGAGTGCCACACTGTCAGAGGGTCTGTATTGAGGGAGTCCTGCACTGTCAGAGGGTCAGTACTGAGGGAGTACCGCACTGTCAGAGGGTCAGTACTGAGGGAGTGCCGCACTGTCAGAGGGTCAGTACTGATGGAGTGCTGCACTGTCATAGGGTCAGTACTGAGGGAGTGTCGCACTGTCAGAGGGTCAGTACTGAGGGAGTGCTGCACTGTCAGAGGGTCAGTACTGAGAGTGTGCTGCACTGTCAGAGGGTCAGTACTGAGGGAGTGCCGCATTGTCAGAGGGTCAGTACTGAGGGAGTGCTGAACTGTCAGAGGGTCAGTACTGAGGGAGTGCTGCACTGTCAGAGGGTCAGTACTGAGGGAGCCCCGCACTATCAGAGGGTCAGTACTGAGGGAGCGCCACACTGTCAGAGGGTCAGTACTGAGGGAGTACCGCACTGTCAGAGGGTCAGTACTGAGGGAGTGCCGCACTGTCAGAGGGTCAGTACTGATGGAGTGCTGCACTGTCAGAGGGTCAGTACTGAGGGAGTGTCGCACTGTCAGAGGGTCAGTACTGAGGGAGTGTCGCACTGTCAGAGGGTCAGTACTGAGGGAGTGCCGCACTGTCAGAGGGTCAGTACTGAGGGAGTGCTGCACTGTCAGAGGGTCAGTACTGAGAGAGTGCTGCACTGTCAGAGGGTCAGTACTGAGGGAGTGCCGCATTGTCAGAGGGTCAGTACTGAGGGAGTGCTGCACTGTCAGAGGGTCAGTGCTGAGGGAGTGCCGCACTGTCAGAGGGTCAGTACTGAGGGAGCGCCGCACTGTCAGAGGGTCAGTACTGATGGAGTGCTGCACTGTCAGAGGGTCAGTACTGAGGGAGTGTCGCACTGTCAGAGGGTCAGTACTGAGGGAGTGCTGCACTGTCAGAGGGTCAGTACTGAGAGAGTGCTGCACTGTCAGAGGGTCAGTACTGAGGGAGTGCCGCATTGTCAGAGGGTCAGTACTGAGGGAGTGCTGCACTGTCAGAGGGTCAGTACTGAGGGAGTGCCGCACTGTCAGAGGGTCAGTACTGAGGGAGCGCCGCACTGTCAGAGGGTCAGTACTGAGGGAGTGCTGCACTGTCAGAGGGTCAGTACTGACGGAGTGCTGCACTGTCAGAGGGTCAGTACTGAGGGAGTGCCGCACTGTCAGAGGGTCAGTACTGAGGGAGTGAGGAATTGTCAGAGGTTGAGTACTGAGGGAGTGCTGCACTGTCAGAGGGTCAGTACTGAGGGAGTGCCGCACTGTCAGAGGGTCAGTACTGAGGGAGTGCCGCACTGTCAGAGGGTCAGCACTGAGGGAGTGCTGCACTGTCAGAGGGTCAGTACTGAGGGAGTGCCGCACTGTCAGAGGGTCAGCACTGAGGGAGTGCCGCACTGTCAGAGGGTCAGTACTGAGGGAGTGCCGCACTGTCAGAGGGACAGTACTGAGGGAGTGCCGCACTGTCAGAGGATCAGTACTGAGGGAGTTCCGCACTGTCAGAGGGTCAGCACTGAGGGAGTGCCGCACTGTCACAGGGTCAGTGCTGAGGGAGTGCCGCACTGTCAGAGGGTCAGTACTGAGTGAGTGCTGCACTCTCAGAGGGTCAGTACTGAGGGAGTGCCGCACTGTCAGAGGGTCAGTACTGAGGGAGTGCCACACTGTCCGAGTGTCAGGACTGAGGGTGTGCCGCACTGTCCGAGGGTCAGTAATAAGGGAGTGCCGCACTGTCAGAGGGTCAGTACTGAGGGAGTGCCGTACTGTCAGAGGGTCAGTACTGAGGGAGTGAGGCACTGTCAGAGGGTCAGTACTGAGGGAGTGCCGTACTGTCAGAGGGTCAGTACTGAGGGAGTGAGGCACTGTCAGACGGTCAGTACTGAGGGAGTACCGCACTGTCAGAGGGTCAGTACTGAGGGAGTGAGGCACTGTCAGAGGGTAAGTACTGAGGGAGTGAGGCACTGTCAGACGGTCAGTACTGAGGGAGTACCGCACAGTCAGAGGGTCAGTACTGAGGGAGTGCCGCACAGTCAGAGGGTCAGTACTGAGGGAGTGCCGCACTGTCAGAGGGTCAGTACTGAGGGAGTGCTGCACTCTCAGAGGTTCAGTACTGAGGGAGAGCCGCACTGTCAGAGGCTCAGTACTGAGGGAGTGCCGCACTGTCAGAGTGTCAGTACTGAGGGAGTGCCGCACTTTCAGAGGGTCAGTACTGAGGGAGTGCTGCACTATCAGAGGGTCAGTACTGAGGGAGTGCCGCACTGTCAGAGGGTCAGTACTGACGGAGTGCTGCACTGTCAGAGGGTCAGTGCTGAGGGTGTGCTGCACTGTCAGAGGGTCAGTACTGAGGGAGTGCCGCACTGTCAGAGGGTCTGTACTGAGGGAGTGCCGCACGGTCAGAGGGTCAGTACTGAGGGAGTGAGGAATTGTCAGAGGTTGAGTACTGAGGGAGTGCCGCACTGTCAGAGGGTCAGTACTGAGGGAGTGCCGCACTGTCAGAGGGTCAGTACTGAGGGAGTGCTGCACTGCCAGAGGGTCAGTACTGAGGGAGTGCCGCACTGTCAGAGGGTCAGTACTGAGGGAGTTCCGCACTGTCAGAGGATCAGTACTGAGGGCGTGCCGCACTGTCAGAGGGTCAGTACTGAGGGAGGGCCGCACTGTCAGAGGGTCAGTACTGAGGGAGTGCCGCACTTTCAGAGGGTCAGCACTGAGGGAGTGCCGCACTGTCAGAGGGTCAGTACTGAGGGAGTGCCGCACTGTCAGAGGGTCAGTACTGAGGGAGTTCCGCACTGTCAGAGGGTCAGCACTGAGGGAGTGCCGCACTGTCAGAGGGTCAGTACTGAGGGAGGGCCGCACTGTCAGTGGGTCAGTACTGAGTGAGTGCTGCACTCTCAGAGGGTCAGTACTGAGGGAGTGCCGCACTGTCAGAGGGTCAGTACTGAGGGAGTGCCGCACTGTCAGAGGGTCAGGACTGAGGGTGTGCCGCACTGTCATAGGGTCAGTACTGAGGGAGTGCCGCACTGTCAGAGGGTCAGTACTGAGGGAGTGCTGGACTGTCCGAGGGTCAGTACTGAGGGAGTGCTGCACTGTCAGAGGGTCAGTACTGAGGGAGTGCCGTACTGTCAGAGGGTCAGTACTGAGGGACTGAGGCACTGTCAGAGAGTCAGTACTGAGGGAGTGCAGCACTGTCAGAGGGTCAGTACTGAGGGAGTGCCGCACTGCCGGTCAGTACTGAGGGAGTGCCGCACTGTCAGAGAGTCAGTACTGAGGGAGCGCCACACTGTCAGAGGGTCAGTACTGAGGGAGTGCCGCACTGTCAGAGGGTCAGTACTGAGGGTGTGCTGCACTGTCAGAGGGTCAGTACTGAGGGAGTGCCGCACTGTCAGAGGGTCAGTACTGAGGGAGTGCTGCACTGTCAGAGGGTCAGTACTAAGGGAGTGCTGCACTGTCAGAGGGTCAGTACTGAGGGAGTGCCACACTGTCAGAGGGTCTGTACTGAGGGAGTCCTGCACTGTCAGAGGGTCAGTACTGAGGGAGTACCGCACTGTCAGAGGGTCAGTACTGAGGGAGTGCCGCACTGTCAGAGGGTCAGTACTGAGGGAGTGCCGCACTGTCAGAGGGTCAGTACTGAGGGAGTGCTGCACTGTCAGAGGGTCAGTACTGAGAGTGTGCTGCACTGTCAGAGGGTCAGTACTGAGGGAGTGCCGCATTGTCAGAGGGTCAGTACTGAGGGAGTGCTGCACTGTCAGAGGGTCAGTACTGAGGGAGTGCTGCACTGTCAGAGGGACAGTACTGAGGGAGCCCCGCACTATCAGAGGGTCAGTACTGAGGGAGCGCCACACTGTCAGAGGGTCAGTACTGAGGGAGTACCGCACTGTCAGAGGGTCAGTACTGAGGGAGTGCCGCACTGTCAGAGGGTCAGTACTGATGGAGTGCTGCACTGTCAGAGGGTCAGTACTGAGGGAGTGCTGCACTGTCAGAGGGTCAGTACTGAGAGAGTGCTGCACTGTCAGAGGGTCAGTACTGAGGGAGTGCCGCATTGTCAGAGGGTCAGTACTGAGGGAGTGCTGCACTGTGAGAGGGTCAGTACTGAGGGAGTGCCGCACTGTCAGAGGGTCAGTACTGAGGGAGCGCCGCACTGTCAGAGGGTCAGTACTGAGGGAGTGCTGCACTGTCAGAGGGTCAGTACTGACGGAGTGCCGCACTGTCAGAGGGTCAGTACTGAGGGAGGGCCGCACTGTCAGAGGGTCAGTACTGAGGGAGTGAGGAATTGTCAGAGGTTGAGTACTGAGGGAGTGCTGCACTGTCAGAGGGTCAGTACTGAGGGAGTGCTGCGCTGTCAGAGGGTCAGTACTGAGGGAGTGCCGCACTGTCAGAGGGTCAGTACTGAGGGAGTGCCGCACTCTCAGAGGGTCAGTACTGAGGGAATGCCGCACTGTCACAGGGTCAGTACTGAGGGAGCGCCGCACTGTCAGAGGGTCAGTACTGAGGGAGTGCCGAACTGTCAGAGGGTCAGTACTGAGGGAGTGTCGCACTGTCAGAGGGTCAGTACTGAGGGAGAGACGCACTGTCAGACGGTCAGTACTGGGGGAGTGCTGCACTGTCAGAGGGTCAGTACTGAGGGAGAGACGCACTGCCAGACGGTCAGTACTGAGGGAGTGCCGCACTGTCAGAGGGTCAGTACTGAGGGAGTGCCGCACTGTCAGAGGGTCAGTACTGAGGGAGTGCTGCACTGTCAGAGGGTCAGTACTGAGGGAGTGCCGCACTGTCAGAGGGTCAGTACTGAGGGAGTGCCGCACTGTCAGAGAGTCAGTACTGAGGGAGTGTCGCACTGTCAGAGGGTCAGTACTGAGGGAGAGACGCACTGTCAGACGGTCAGTACTGGGGGAGTGCTGCACTGTCAGAGGGTCAGTACTGAGGGAGAGACGCACTGTCAGAGGGTCAGTACTGGGGGAGTGCTGCACTGTCAGAGGGTCAGTACTGAGGGAGTGCCGCACTGTCAGAGGGTCAGTACTGAGGGAGTGCCGCACTGCCGGTCAGTACTGAGGGAGTGCCGCACTGTCAGAGAGTCAGTACTGAGGGAGCGCCACACTGTCAGAGGGTCAGTACTGAGGGAGTGCCGCACTGTCAGAGGGTCAGTACTGAGGGTGTGCTGCACTGTCAGAGGGTCAGTACTGAGGGAGTGCCGCACTGTCAGAGGGTCAGTACTGAGGGAGTGCTGCACTGTCAGAGGGTCAGTACTAAGGGAGTGCTGCACTGTCAGAGGGTCAGTACTGAGGGAGTGCCACACTGTCAGAGGGTCTGTACTGAGGGAGTCCTGCACTGTCAGAGGGTCAGTACTGAGGGAGTGAGGCACTGTCAGAGGGTCAGTACTGAGGGAGTGCCGTACTGTCAGAGGGTCAGTACTGAGGGAGTGAGGCACTGTCAGACGGTCAGTACTGAGGGAGTACCGCACTGTCAGAGGGTCAGTACTGAGGGAGTGAGGCACTGTCAGAGGGTCAGTACTGAGGGAGTGAGGCACTGTCAGACGGTCAGTACTGAGGGAGTACCGCACAGTCAGAGGGTCAGTACTGAGGGAGTGCCGCACAGTCAGAGGGTCAGTACTGAGGGAGTGCCGCACTGTCAGAGGGTCAGTACTGAGGGAGTGCTGCACTCTCAGAGGTTCAGTACTGAGGGAGAGCCGCACTGTCAGAGGCTCAGTACTGAGGGAGTGCCGCACTGTCAGAGTGTCAGTACTGAGGGAGTGCCGCACTTTCAGATGGTCAGTACTGAGGGAGTGCTGCACTATCAGAGGGTCAGTACTGAGGGAGTGCCGCACTGTCAGAGGGTCAGTACTGACGGAGTGCTGCACTGTCAGAGGGTCAGTGCTGAGGGTGTGCTGCACTGTCAGAGGGTCAGTACTGAGGGAGTGCCGCACTGTCAGAGGGTCTGTACTGAGGGAGTGCCGCACGGTCAGAGGGTCAGTACTGAGGGAGTGAGGAATTGTCAGAGGTTGAGTACTGAGGGAGTGCCGCACTGTCAGAGGGTCAGTACTGAGGGAGTGCCGCACTGTCAGAGGGTCAGTACTGAGGGAGTGCTGCACTGCCAGAGGGTCAGTACTGAGGGAGTGCCGCACTGTCAGAGGGTCAGTACTGAGGGAGTTCCGCACTGTCAGAGGATCAGTACTGAGGGCGTGCCGCACTGTCAGAGGGTCAGTACTGAGGGAGGGCCGCACTGTCAGAGGGTCAGTACTGAGGGAGTGCCGCACTTTCAGAGGGTCAGCACTGAGGGAGTGCCGCACTGTCAGAGGGTCAGTACTGAGGGAGTGCCGCACTGTCAGAGGGTCAGTACTGAGGGAGTTCCGCACTGTCAGAGGGTCAGCACTGAGGGAGTGCCGCACTGTCAGAGGGTCAGTACTGAGGGAGGGCCGCACTGTCAGTGGGTCAGTACTGAGTGAGTGCTGCACTCTCAGAGGGTCAGTACTGAGGGAGTGCCGCACTGTCAGAGGGTCAGTACTGAGGGAGTGCCGCACTGTCAGAGGGTCAGGACTGAGGGTGTGCCGCACTGTCATAGGGTCAGTACTGAGGGAGTGCCGCACTGTCAGAGGGTCAGTACTGAGGGAGTGCTGGACTGTCCGAGGGTCAGTACTGAGGGAGTGCTGCACTGTCAGAGGGTCAGTACTGAGGGAGTGCCGTACTGTCAGAGGGTCAGTACTGAGGGACTGAGGCACTGTCAGAGAGTCAGTACTGAGGGAGTGCAGCACTGTCAGAGGGTCAGTACTGAGGGAGTGCCGCACTGCCGGTCAGTACTGAGGGAGTGCCGCACTGTCAGAGAGTCAGTACTGAGGGAGTGCTGCACTGTCAGAGGGTCAGTACTGAGGGAGTGCCGCACTGTCAGAGGGTCAGTACTGAGGGTGTGCTGCACTGTCAGAGGGTCAGTACTGAGGGAGTGCCGCACTGTCAGAGGGTCAGTACTGAGGGAGTGCTGCACTGTCAGAGGGTCAGTACTAAGGGAGTGCTGCACTGTCAGAGGGTCAGTACTGAGGGAGTGCCACACTGTCAGAGGGTCTGTACTGAGGGAGTCCTGCACTGTCAGAGGGTCAGTACTGAGGGAGTACCGCACTGTCAGAGGGTCAGTACTGAGGGAGTGCCGCACTGTCAGAGGGTCAGTACTGAGGGAGTGCCGCACTGTCAGAGGGTCAGTACTGAGGGAGTGCTGCACTGTCAGAGGGTCAGTACTGAGAGTGTGCTGCACTGTCAGAGGGTCAGTACTGAGGGAGTGCCGCATTGTCAGAGGGTCAGTACTGAGGGAGTGCTGCACTGTCAGAGGGTCAGTACTGAGGGAGTGCTGCACTGTCAGAGGGACAGTACTGAGGGAGCCCCGCACTATCAGAGGGTCAGTACTGAGGGAGCGCCACACTGTCAGAGGGTCAGTACTGAGGGAGTACCGCACTGTCAGAGGGTCAGTACTGAGGGAGTGCCGCACTGTCAGAGGGTCAGTACTGAGGGAGTGAGGCACTGTCAGAGGGTCAGTACTGAGGGAGTGCCGTACTGTCAGAGGGTCAGTACTGAGGGAGTGAGGCACTGTCAGACGGTCAGTACTGAGGGAGTACCGCACTGTCAGAGGGTCAGTACTGAGGGAGTGAGGCACTGTCAGAGGGTAAGTACTGAGGGAGTGAGGCACTGTCAGACGGTCAGTACTGAGGGAGTACCGCACAGTCAGAGGGTCAGTACTGAGGGAGTGCCGCACAGTCAGAGGGTCAGTACTGAGGGAGTGCCGCACTGTCAGAGGGTCAGTACTGAGGGAGTGCTGCACTCTCAGAGGTTCAGTACTGAGGGAGAGCCGCACTGTCAGAGGCTCAGTACTGAGGGAGTGCCGCACTGTCAGAGTGTCAGTACTGAGGGAGTGCCGCACTTTCAGAGGGTCAGTACTGAGGGAGTGCTGCACTATCAGAGGGTCAGTACTGAGGGAGTGCCGCACTGTCAGAGGGTCAGTACTGACGGAGTGCTGCACTGTCAGAGGGTCAGTGCTGAGGGTGTGCTGCACTGTCAGAGGGTCAGTACTGAGGGAGTGCCGCACTGTCAGAGGGTCTGTACTGAGGGAGTGCCGCACGGTCAGAGGGTCAGTACTGAGGGAGTGAGGAATTGTCAGAGGTTGAGTACTGAGGGAGTGCCGCACTGTCAGAGGGTCAGTACTGAGGGAGTGCCGCACTGTCAGAGGGTCAGTACTGAGGGAGTGCTGCACTGCCAGAGGGTCAGTACTGAGGGAGTGCCGCACTGTCAGAGGGTCAGTACTGAGGGAGTTCCGCACTGTCAGAGGATCAGTACTGAGGGCGTGCCGCACTGTCAGAGGGTCAGTACTGAGGGAGGGCCGCACTGTCAGAGGGTCAGTACTGAGGGAGTGCCGCACTTTCAGAGGGTCAGCACTGAGGGAGTGCCGCACTGTCAGAGGGTCAGTACTGAGGGAGTGCCGCACTGTCAGAGGGTCAGTACTGAGGGAGTTCCGCACTGTCAGAGGGTCAGCACTGAGGGAGTGCCGCACTGTCAGAGGGTCAGTACTGAGGGAGGGCCGCACTGTCAGTGGGTCAGTACTGAGTGAGTGCTGCACTCTCAGAGGGTCAGTACTGAGGGAGTGCCGCACTGTCAGAGGGTCAGTACTGAGGGAGTGCCGCACTGTCAGAGGGTCAGGACTGAGGGTGTGCCGCACTGTCATAGGGTCAGTACTGAGGGAGTGCCGCACTGTCAGAGGGTCAGTACTGAGGGAGTGCTGGACTGTCCGAGGGTCAGTACTGAGGGAGTGCTGCACTGTCAGAGGGTCAGTACTGAGGGAGTGCCGTACTGTCAGAGGGTCAGTACTGAGGGACTGAGGCACTGTCAGAGAGTCAGTACTGAGGGAGTGCAGCACTGTCAGAGGGTCAGTACTGAGGGAGTGCCGCACTGCCGGTCAGTACTGAGGGAGTGCCGCACTGTCAGAGAGTCAGTACTGAGGGAGCGCCACACTGTCAGAGGGTCAGTACTGAGGGAGTGCCGCACTGTCAGAGGGTCAGTACTGAGGGTGTGCTGCACTGTCAGAGGGTCAGTACTGAGGGAGTGCCGCACTGTCAGAGGGTTAGTACTGAGGGAGTGCTGCACTGTCAGAGGGTCAGTACTAAGGGAGTGCTGCACTGTCAGAGGGTCAGTACTGAGGGAGTGCCACACTGTCAGAGGGTCTGTACTGAGGGAGTCCTGCACTGTCAGAGGGTCAGTACTGAGGGAGTACCGCACTGTCAGAGGGTCAGTACTGAGGGAGTGCCGCACTGTCAGAGGGTCAGTACTGAGGGAGTGCCGCACTGTCAGAGGGTCAGTACTGAGGGAGTGCTGCACTGTCAGAGGGTCAGTACTGAGAGTGTGCTGCACTGTCAGAGGGTCAGTACTGAGGGAGTGCCGCATTGTCAGAGGGTCAGTACTGAGGGAGTGCTGCACTGTCAGAGGGTCAGTACTGAGGGAGTGCTGCACTGTCAGAGGGACAGTACTGAGGGAGCCCCGCACTATCAGAGGGTCAGTACTGAGGGAGCGCCACACTGTCAGAGGGTCAGTACTGAGGGAGTACCGCACTGTCAGAGGGTCAGTACTGAGGGAGTGCCGCACTGTCAGAGGGTCAGTACTGATGGAGTGCTGCACTGTCAGAGGGTCAGTACTGAGGGAGTGCTGCACTGTCAGAGGGTCAGTACTGAGAGAGTGCTGCACTGTCAGAGGGTCAGTACTGAGGGAGTGCCGCATTGTCAGAGGGTCAGTACTGAGGGAGTGCTGCACTGTGAGAGGGTCAGTACTGAGGGAGTGCCGCACTGTCAGAGGGTCAGTACTGAGGGAGCGCCGCACTGTCAGAGGGTCAGTACTGAGGGAGTGCTGCACTGTCAGAGGGTCAGTACTGACGGAGTGCCGCACTGTCAGAGGGTCAGTACTGAGGGAGGGCCGCACTGTCAGAGGGTCAGTACTGAGGGAGTGAGGAATTGTCAGAGGTTGAGTACTGAGGGAGTGCTGCACTGTCAGAGGGTCAGTACTGAGGGAGTGCTGCGCTGTCAGAGGGTCAGTACTGAGGGAGTGCCGCACTGTCAGAGGGTCAGTACTGAGGGAGTGCCGCACTCTCAGAGGGTCAGTACTGAGGGAATGCCGCACTGTCACAGGGTCAGTACTGAGGGAGCGCCGCACTGTCAGAGGGTCAGTACTGAGGGAGTGCCGAACTGTCAGAGGGTCAGTACTGAGGGAGTGTCGCACTGTCAGAGGGTCAGTACTGAGGGAGAGACGCACTGTCAGACGGTCAGTACTGGGGGAGTGCTGCACTGTCAGAGGGTCAGTACTGAGGGAGAGACGCACTGCCAGACGGTCAGTACTGAGGGAGTGCCGCACTGTCAGAGGGTCAGTACTGAGGGAGTGCCGCACTGTCAGAGGGTCAGTACTGAGGGAGTGCTGCACTGTCAGAGGGTCAGTACTGAGGGAGTGCCGCACTGTCAGAGGGTCAGTACTGAGGGAGTGCCGCACTGTCAGAGAGTCAGTACTGAGGGAGTGTCGCACTGTCAGAGGGTCAGTACTGAGGGAGAGACGCACTGTCAGACGGTCAGTACTGGGGGAGTGCTGCACTGTCAGAGGGTCAGTACTGAGGGAGAGACGCACTGTCAGAGGGTCAGTACTGGGGGAGTGCTGCACTGTCAGAGGGTCAGTACTGAGGGAGTGCCGCACTGTCAGAGGGTCAGTACTGAGGGAGTGCCGCACTGCCGGTCAGTACTGAGGGAGTGCCGCACTGTCAGAGAGTCAGTACTGAGGGAGCGCCACACTGTCAGAGGGTCAGTACTGAGGGAGTGCCGCACTGTCAGAGGGTCAGTACTGAGGGTGTGCTGCACTGTCAGAGGGTCAGTACTGAGGGAGTGCCGCACTGTCAGAGGGTCAGTACTGAGGGAGTGCTGCACTGTCAGAGGGTCAGTCCTAAGGGAGTGCTGCACTGTCAGAGGGTCAGTACTGAGGGAGTGCCACACTGTCAGAGGGTCTGTACTGAGGGAGTCCTGCACTGTCAGAGGGTCAGTACTGAGGGAGTGAGGCACTGTCAGAGGGTCAGTACTGAGGGAGTGCCGTACTGTCAGAGGGTCAGTACTGAGGGAGTGAGGCACTGTCAGACGGTCAGTACTGAGGGAGTACCGCACTGTCAGAGGGTCAGTACTGAGGGAGTGAGGCACTGTCAGAGGGTCAGTACTGAGGGAGTGAGGCACTGTCAGACGGTCAGTACTGAGGGAGTACCGCACAGTCAGAGGGTCAGTACTGAGGGAGTGCCGCACAGTCAGAGGGTCAGTACTGAGGGAGTGCCGCACTGTCAGAGGGTCAGTACTGAGGGAGTGCTGCACTCTCAGAGGTTCAGTACTGAGGGAGAGCCGCACTGTCAGAGGCTCAGTACTGAGGGAGTGCCGCACTGTCAGAGTGTCAGTACTGAGGGAGTGCCGCACTTTCAGATGGTCAGTACTGAGGGAGTGCTGCACTATCAGAGGGTCAGTACTGAGGGAGTGCCGCACTGTCAGAGGGTCAGTACTGACGGAGTGCTGCACTGTCAGAGGGTCAGTGCTGAGGGTGTGCTGCACTGTCAGAGGGTCAGTACTGAGGGAGTGCCGCACTGTCAGAGGGTCTGTACTGAGGGAGTGCCGCACGGTCAGAGGGTCAGTACTGAGGGAGTGAGGAATTGTCAGAGGTTGAGTACTGAGGGAGTGCCGCACTGTCAGAGGGTCAGTACTGAGGGAGTGCCGCACTGTCAGAGGGTCAGTACTGAGGGAGTGCTGCACTGCCAGAGGGTCAGTACTGAGGGAGTGCCGCACTGTCAGAGGGTCAGTACTGAGGGAGTTCCGCACTGTCAGAGGATCAGTACTGAGGGCGTGCCGCACTGTCAGAGGGTCAGTACTGAGGGAGGGCCGCACTGTCAGAGGGTCAGTACTGAGGGAGTGCCGCACTTTCAGAGGGTCAGCACTGAGGGAGTGCCGCACTGTCAGAGGGTCAGTACTGAGGGAGTGCCGCACTGTCAGAGGGTCAGTACTGAGGGAGTTCCGCACTGTCAGAGGGTCAGCACTGAGGGAGTGCCGCACTGTCAGAGGGTCAGTACTGAGGGAGGGCCGCACTGTCAGTGGGTCAGTACTGAGTGAGTGCTGCACTCTCAGAGGGTCAGTACTGAGGGAGTGCCGCACTGTCAGAGGGTCAGTACTGAGGGAGTGCCGCACTGTCAGAGGGTCAGGACTGAGGGTGTGCCGCACTGTCATAGGGTCAGTACTGAGGGAGTGCCGCACTGTCAGAGGGTCAGTACTGAGGGAGTGCTGGACTGTCCGAGGGTCAGTACTGAGGGAGTGCTGCACTGTCAGAGGGTCAGTACTGAGGGAGTGCCGTACTGTCAGAGGGTCAGTACTGAGGGACTGAGGCACTGTCAGAGAGTCAGTACTGAGGGAGTGCAGCACTGTCAGAGGGTCAGTACTGAGGGAGTGCCGCACTGCCGGTCAGTACTGAGGGAGTGCCGCACTGTCAGAGAGTCAGTACTGAGGGAGCGCCACACTGTCAGAGGGTCAGTACTGAGGGAGTGCCGCACTGTCAGAGGGTCAGTACTGAGGGTGTGCTGCACTGTCAGAGGGTCAGTACTGAGGGAGTGCCGCACTGTCAGAGGGTCAGTACTGAGGGAGTGCTGCACTGTCAGAGGGTCAGTACTAAGGGAGTGCTGCACTGTCAGAGGGTCAGTACTGAGGGAGTGCCACACTGTCAGAGGGTCTGTACTGAGGGAGTCCTGCACTGTCAGAGGGTCAGTACTGAGGGAGTACCGCACTGTCAGAGGGTCAGTACTGAGGGAGTGCCGCACTGTCAGAGGGTCAGTACTGAGGGAGTGCCGCACTGTCAGAGGGTCAGTACTGAGGGAGTGCTGCACTGTCAGAGGGTCAGTACTGAGAGTGTGCTGCACTGTCAGAGGGTCAGTACTGAGGGAGTGCCGCATTGTCAGAGGGTCAGTACTGAGGGAGTGCTGCACTGTCAGAGGGTCAGTACTGAGGGAGTGCTGCACTGTCAGAGGGACAGTACTGAGGGAGCCCCGCACTATCAGAGGGTCAGTACTGAGGGAGCGCCACACTGTCAGAGGGTCAGTACTGAGGGAGTACCGCACTGTCAGAGGGTCAGTACTGAGGGAGTGCCGCACTGTCAGAGGGTCAGTACTGATGGAGTGCTGCACTGTCAGAGGGTCAGTACTGAGGGAGTGCTGCACTGTCAGAGGGTCAGTACTGAGAGAGTGCTGCACTGTCAGAGGGTCAGTACTGAGGGAGTGCCGCATTGTCAGAGGGTCAGTACTGAGGGAGTGCTGCACTGTCAGAGGGTCAGTACTGAGGGAGTGCCGCACTGTCAGAGGGTCAGTACTGAGGGAGCGCCGCACTGTCAGAGGGTCAGTACTGAGGGAGTGCTGCACTGTCAGAGGGTCAGTACTGACGGAGTGCCGCACTGTCAGAGGGTCAGTACTGAGGGAGGGCCGCACTGTCAGAGGGTCAGTACTGAGGGAGTGAGGAATTGTCAGAGGTTGAGTACTGAGGGAGTGCTGCACTGTCAGAGGGTCAGTACTGAGGGAGTGCTGCGCTGTCAGAGGGTCAGTACTGAGGGAGTGCCGCACTGTCAGAGGGTCAGTACTGAGGGAGTGCCGCACTCTCAGAGGGTCAGTACTGAGGGAATGCCGCACTGTCACAGGGTCAGTACTGAGGGAGCGCCGCACTGTCAGAGGGTCAGTACTGAGGGAGTGCCGAACTGTCAGAGGGTCAGTACTGAGGGAGTGTCGCACTGTCAGAGGGTCAGTACTGAGGGAGAGACGCACTGTCAGACGGTCAGTACTGGGGGAGTGCTGCACTGTCAGAGGGTCAGTACTGAGGGAGAGGCGCACTGTCAGAGGGTCAGTACTGGGGGAGTGCTGCACTGTCAGAGGGTCAGTACTGAGGGAGTGCCGCACTGTCAGAGGGTCAGTACTGAGGGAGTGCTGCACTGTCAGAGGGTCAGTACTGAGGGAGTGCCGCACTGTCAGAGGGTCAGTACTGAGGGAGTGCCGCACTGTCAGAGAGTCAGTACTGAGGGAGTGTCGCACTGTCAGAGGGTCAGTACTGAGGGAGAGACGCACTGTCAGACGGTCAGTACTGGGGGAGTGCTGCACTGTCAGAGGGTCAGTACTGAGGGAGAGACGCACTGTCAGAGGGTCAGTACTGGGGGAGTGCTGCACTGTCAGAGGGTCAGTACTGAGGGAGTGCCGCACTGTCAGAGGGTCAGTACTGAGGGAGTGCCGCACTGCCGGTCAGTACTGAGGGAGTGCCGCACTGTCAGAGAGTCAGTACTGAGGGAGCGCCACACTGTCAGAGGGTCAGTACTGAGGGAGTGCCGCACTGTCAGAGGGTCAGTACTGAGGGTGTGCTGCACTGTCAGAGGGTCAGTACTGAGGGAGTGCCGCACTGTCAGAGGGTCAGTACTGAGGGAGTGCTGCACTGTCAGAGGGTCAGTACTAAGGGAGTGCTGCACTGTCAGAGGGTCAGTACTGAGGGAGTGCCACACTGTCAGAGGGTCTGTACTGAGGGAGTCCTGCACTGTCAGAGGGTCAGTACTGAGGGAGTACCGCACTGTCAGAGGGTCAGTACTGAGGGAGTGCTGCACTGTCAGAGGGTCAGTACTGAGGGAGTGCCGCACTGTCAGAGGGTCAGTACTGATGGAGTGCTGCACTGTCAGAGAGTCAGTCCTGAGGGAGTGTCGCACTGTCAGAGGGTCAGTACTGAGGGAGTGCTGCACTGTCAGAGGGTCAGTACTGAGAGTGTGCTGCACTGTCAGAGGGTCAGTACTGAGGGAGTGCCGCATTGTCAGAGGGTCAGTACTGAGGGAGTGCTGCACTGTCAGAGGGTCAGTACTGAGGGAGTGCTGCACTGTCAGAGGGACAGTACTGAGGGAGCCCCGCACTATCAGAGGGTCAGTACTGAGGGAGCGCCACACTGTCAGAGGGTCAGTACTGAGGGAGTACCGCACTGTCAGAGGGTCAGTACTGAGGGAGTGCCGCACTGTCAGAGGGTCAGTACTGATGGAGTGCTGCACTGTCAGAGGGTCAGTACTGAGGGAGTGCTGCACTGTCAGAGGGTCAGTACTGAGAGAGTGCTGCACTGTCAGAGGGTCAGTACTGAGGGAGTGCCGCATTGTCAGAGGGTCAGTACTGAGGGAGTGCTGCACTGTCAGAGGGTCAGTACTGAGGGAGTGCCGCACTGTCAGAGGGTCAGTACTGAGGGAGCGCCGCACTGTCAGAGGGTCAGTACTGAGGGAGTGCTGCACTGTCAGAGGGTCAGTACTGACGGAGTGCCGCACTGTCAGAGGGTCAGTACTGAGGGAGGGCCGCACTGTCAGAGGGTCAGTACTGAGGGAGTGAGGAATTGTCAGAGGTTGAGTACTGAGGGAGTGCTGCACTGTCAGAGGGTCAGTACTGAGGGAGTGCTGCGCTGTCAGAGGGTCAGTACTGAGGGAGTGCCGCACTGTCAGAGGGTCAGTACTGAGGGAGTGCCGCACTCTCAGAGGGTCAGTACTGAGGGAATGCCGCACTGTCACAGGGTCAGTACTGAGGGAGCGCCGCACTGTCAGAGGGTCAGTACTGAGGGAGTGCCGAACTGTCAGAGGGTCAGTACTGAGGGAGTGTCGCACTGTCAGAGGGTCAGTACTGAGGGAGAGACGCACTGTCAGACGGTCAGTACTGGGGGAGTGCTGCACTGTCAGAGGGTCAGTACTGAGGGAGAGGCGCACTGTCAGAGGGTCAGTACTGGGGGAGTGCTGCACTGTCAGAGGGTCAGTACTGAGGGAGTGCCGCACTGTCAGAGGGTCAGTACTGAGGGAGTGCTGCACTGTCAGAGGGTCAATACTGAGGGAGTGCCGCACTGTCAGAGGGTCAGTACTGAGGGAGTGCCGCACTGTCAGAGAGTCAGTACTGAGGGAGTGCTGCACTGTCAGAGGGTCAGTACTGAGGGAGTGTCGCACTGTCAGAGGGTCAGTACTGAGGGAGAGACGCACTGTCAGACGGTCAGTACTGGGGGAGTGCTGCACTGTCAGAGGGTCAGTACTGAGGGAGAGACGCACTGTCAGAGGGTCAGTACTGGGGGAGTGCTGCACTGTCAGAGGGTCAGTACTGAGGGAGTGCCGCACTGTCAGAGGGTCAGTCCTGAGGGAGAGCTGCACTGTCAGAGGGTCAGTACTGAGGGAGTGCTGCACTGTCAGAGGGTCAGTACTGAGGGAGTGCCGCACTGTCAGAGGGTCAGTACTGAGGGAGTGCTGCACTGTCAGAGGGTCAGTACTGAGGGAGTGCCGCACTGTCAGAGGGTCAGTACTGAGGGAGAGCTGCACTGTCAGAGGGTCAGTACTGAGGGAGTGCCGCACTGTCAGAGGGTCAGTACTGAGGGAGAGCTGCACTGTCAGAGGGTCAGTACTGAGGGAGTGCCGCACTGTCAGAGGGTCAGTACTGAGGGAGAGCTGCACTGTCAGAGGGTCAGTACTGAGGGAGTGCCGCACTGTCAGAGGGTCAGTACTGAGGGAGTGCTGCACTGACAGAGGGTCAGTACTGAGGGAACACTGCACTGTCAGAGGGTCAGTACTGAGGGAGTGCCGCACAGTCAGAGGGTCAGCACTGAGGGAGTGCCGCACTGTCAGAGGGTCAGTACTGAGGGAGTGCCGCACTGTCAGAGGGTCAGTACTGAGGGACTGCTGCACTGTCAGAGGGTCAGTACTGAGGGAGTGCCGCACTGTCAGTGGGTCAGTACTGAGGGTGTGCCGCACTGTCAGAGGGTCGGTACTGAGGGAGTGCTGCACTGTCAGAGGGTCAGTACTGAGGGAGTGCCGCACTGTTAGAGGGTCAGTACTGGGGGAGTGCTGCACTGTCAGAGGGTCAGTACTAAGGGAGTGCTGCACTGTCAGAGGGTCAGTACTGAGGGAGTGCCACACTGTCAGAGGGTCAGTACTGAGGGAGTGCTGCACTGTCAGAGGGTCAGTACTGAGGGAGTACCGCACTGTCAGAGGGTCAGTACTGAGGGAGTGCCGCACTGTCAGAGGGTCAGTACTGATGGAGTGCTGCACTGTCAGAGGGTCAGTACTGAGGGAGTGTCGCACTGTCAGAGGGTCAGTACTGAGGGAGTGCTGCACTGTCAGAGGGTCAGTACTGAGAGAGTGCTGCACTGTCAGAGGGTCAGTACTGAGGGAGTGCCGCATTGTCAGAGGGTCAGTACTGAGGGAGTGCTGCACTGTCAGAGGGTCAGTACTGAGGGAGTGCTGCACTGTCAGAGGGTCAGTACTGAGGGAGCCCCGCACTGTCAGAGGGTCAGTACTGAGGGACCGCCGCACTGTCAGAGGGTCAGTACTGAGGGAGTACCGCACTGTCAGAGGGTCAGTACTGAGGGAGTGCCGCACTGTCAGAGGGTCAGTACTGATGGAGTGCTGCACTGTCAGAGGGTCAGCACTGAGGGAGTGTCGCACTGTCAGAGGGTCAGTACTGAGGGAGTGCTGCACTGTCAGAGGGTCAGTACTGAGAGAGTGCTGCACTGTCAGAGGGTCAGTACTGAGGGAGTGCCGCATTGTCAGAGGGTCAGTACTGAGGGAGTGCTGCACTGTCAGAGGGTCAGTACTGAGGGAGTGCCGCACTGTCAGAGGGTCAGTACTGAGGGAGCGCCGCACTGTCAGAGGGTCAGTACTGAGGGAGTGCTGCACTGTCAGAGGGTCAGTACTGACGGAGTGCTGCACTGTCAGAGGGTCAGTACTGAGGGAGGGCCGCACTGTCAGAGGGTCAGTACTGAGGGAGTGAGGAATTGTCAGAGGTTGAGTACTGAGGGAGTGCTGCACTGTCAGAGGGTCAGTACTGAGGGAGTGCCGCACTGTCAGAGGGTCAGTACTGAGGGAGTGCCGCACTGTCAGAGGGTCAGCACTGAGGGAGTGCTGCACTGTCAGAGGGTCAGTACTGAGGGAGTGCCGCACTGTCAGAGGGTCAGCACTGAGGGAGTGCTGCACTGTCAGAGGGTCAGTACTGAGGGAGTGCTGCACTGTCAGAGGGTCAGTACTGAGGGAGTGCCGCACTGTCAGAGGATCAGTACTGAGGGAGTTCCGCACTGTCAGAGGGTCAGCACTGAGGGAGTGCCGCACTGTCAGAGGGACAGTTCTGAGGGAGTGCTGCACTGTCAGAGGGTCAGTACTGAGGGAGTGCTGCACTGTCAGAGGGTCAGTACTGAGGGAGTGCTGCACTGTCAGAGGGTCAGTACTGAGGGAGTACCGCACTGTCAGAGGGTCAGTACTGACGGAGTGCTGCACTGTCAGAGGGTCAGTGCTGAGGGTGTGCTGCACTGTCAGAGGGTCAGTACTGAGGGAGTGCCGCACTGTCAGAGGGTCAGTACTGAGGGAGTGCCGCATTGTCAGAGGGTCAGTACTGAGGGAGTGCTGCACTGTCAGAGGGTCAGTACTGAGGGAGTGCCGCACTGTCAGAGGGTCAGTACTGAGGGAGTTCCGCACTGTCAGAGGATCAGTACTGAGGGAGTGCCGCACTGTCAGAGGGTCAGTACTGAGGGAGGGCCGCACTGTCAGAGGGTCAGTACTGAGGGAGTGCCGCACTGTCAGAGGGTCAGTACTGAGGGAGTGCCGCACTGTCAGAGGGTCAGTACTGAGGGAGTGCCGCACTGTCAGAGGGTCAGTACTGAGGGAGTTCCGCACTGTCAGAGGGTCAGCACTGAGGGAGTGCCGCACTGTCAGAGGGTCAGTACTGAGGGAGGGCCGCACTGTCAGAGGGCCAGTACTGAGTGAGTGCTGTACTCTCAGAGGGTCAGTACTGAGGGAGTGCCGCACTGTCAGAGGGTCAGTACTGAGGGAGTGCTGCACTGTCAGAGGATCAGTACTGAGGGAGTGCCGCACTGTCAGAGGGTCAGTACTGAGGGAGTGCTGCACTGACCGAGGGTCAGTACTGAGGGAGTGCCGTACTGTCAGAGGGTCAGTACTGAGGGACTGAGGCACTGTCAGAGGGTCAGTACTGAGGGAGTGCCGCACTGTCAGAGGGTCAGTACTGAGGGAGTGCCGTACTGTCAGAGGGTCAGTACTGAGGGAGTGCTGCACTGTCAGAGGGTCAGTACTGAGGGAGTGCCGCACTGCCGGTCAGTACTGAGGGAGTGCCGCACTGTCAGAGAGTCAGTACTGAGGGAGCGCCATACTGTCAGAGGGTCAGTACTGAGGGAGTGCCGCACTGTCAGAGGGTCAGTACTGAGGGAGTGCCGCACTGTCAGAGGGACAGTACTGAGGGAGTGCCGCACTGTCAGAGGATCAGTACTGAGGGAGTTCCGCACTGTCAGAGGGTCAGCACTGAGGGAGTGCCGCACTGTCACAGGGTCAGTGCTGAGGGAGTGCCGCACTGTCAGAGGGTCAGTACTGAGTGAGTGCTGCACTCTCAGAGGGTCAGTACTGAGGGAGTGCCGCACTGTCAGAGGGTCAGTACTGAGGGAGTGCTGCACTGTCAGAGGGTCAGTACTGAGGGAGTGCCGCACTGTCAGAGGGTCAGTACTGAGGGAGTGCCGCACTGTCAGAGGGTCAGTACTGAGGGAGTGCTGCACTTTCAGAGGGTCAGTACTGAGGGAGTGCCGCACTGTCAGAGGGTCAGTACTGAGGGAGTGCCGCACTGTCAGAGGGTCAGTACTGAGGGAGTGCCGCACTGTCAGAGGGTCAGTACTGAGGGAGTGCCACACTGTCAGAGGGTCAGTACTGAGGGAGTGCCGCACTGTCAGAGGGTCAGTACTGAGGGAGTGCCACACTGTCAGAGGGTCAGTACTGAGTGAGTGCCGCACTGTCAGAGGGTCAGTACTGAGGGAGTGCTGCACTTTCAGAGGGTCAGTACTGAGGGAGTGCCGCACTTTCAGAGGGTCAGTACTGAGGGAGTGCTGCACTTTCAGAGGGTCAGTACTGAGGGAGTGCCGCACTGTCAGAGGGTCAGTACTGAGGGAGAGCCGCACTGTCAGAGGGTCAGTACTGAGGGAGTACCGCACTGTCAGAGGGTCAGTACTGAGGGAGTGCTGCACTGTCAGAGGGTCAGTACTGAGGGAGTGCTGCACTGTCAGAGGGTCAGTACTGAGGGAGCGCCGCACTGTCAGAGGGTCAGTACTGAGGGAGTGCTGCACTGTCAGAGGGTCAGTACTGAGGGAGCGCCGCACTGTCAGAGGGTCAGTACTGAGGGAGTGCTGCACTGTCAGAGGGTCAGTACTGAGGGTGTGCCGCACTGTCAGAGGGTCAGTACTGAGGGAGTGCCGCACTGTCAGAGGCTCAGTACTGAGGGAGTGCCGCACTGTCAGATGGTCAGTACTGAGGGAGTGCCGCACTGTCAGAGGGTCAGCACTGAGGGAGTGCCGCACTGTCAGAGTGTCAGTACTGAGGGAGTGCCGCACTGTCAGAGGGTCAGTACTGAGGGAGTGCCGCACTGTCAGAGGGTCAGTACTGACGGAGTGCTGCACTGTCAGAGGGTCAGTGCTGAGGGTGTGCTGCACTGTCAGAGCGTCAGTACTGAGGGAGTGCCGCACTGTCAGAGGGTCTGTACTGAGGGAGTGCCGCACGGTCAGAGGGTCAGTACTGAGGGAGTGAGGAATTGTCAGAGGTTGAGTACTGAGGGAGTGCCGCACTGTCAGAGGGTCAGTACTGAGGGAGGGCCGCACTGTCAGAGGGTCAGTACTGAGGGAGTGCCGCACTGTCAGGGGGTCAGTACTGAGGGAGTGCCGCACTGTCAGAGGGTCAGTACTGAGGGATTGCCGCACTGTCAGAGGGTCAGTACTGAGGGAGTTCCGCACTGTCAGAGGGTCAGCACTGAGGGAGTGCCGCACTGTCAGAGGGTCAGTACTGAGGGAGGGCCGCACTGTCAGAGGGTCAGTACTGAGTGAGTGCTGCACTCTCAGAGGATCAGTACTAAGGGAGTGCCGCACTGTCAGAGGGTCAGTACTGAGGGAGTGCCGCACTGTCAGAGGGTCAGGACTGAGGGTGTGCCGCACTGTCATAGGGTCAGTACTGAGGGAGTGCCGCACTGTCAGAGGGTCAGTACTGAGGGAGTGCTGGACTGTCCGAGGGTCAGTACTGAGGGAGTGCTGCACTGTCAGAGGGTCAGTACTGAGGGAGTGCCGTACTGTCAGAGGGTCAGTACTGAGGGACTGAGGCACTGTCAGAGGGTCAGTACTGAGGGAGTGCAGCACTGTCAGAGGGTCAGTACTGAGGGAGTGCCGCACTGTCAGAGGGTCAGTACTGAGGGAGTGCCGCACTGTCAGAGAGTCAGTACTGAGGGAGCGCCACACTGTCAGAGGGTCAGTACTGAGGGAGTGCCGCACTGTCAGAGGGTCAGTACTGAGGGAGTGCTGCACTGTCAGAGGGTCAGTACTAAGGGAGTGCTGCACTGTCAGAGGGTCAGTGCTGAGGGAGTGCCACACTGTCAGAGGGTCAGTACTGAGGGAGTCCTGCACTGTCAGAGGGTCAGTACTGAGGGAGTACCGCACTGTCGGAGGGTCAGTACTGAGGGAGTGCCGCACTGACAGAGCGTCAGTACTGATGGAGTGCTGCACTGTCAGAGGGTCAGTACTGAGGGAGTGTCGCACTGTCAGAGGGTCAGTACTGAGGGAGTGCTGCACTGTCAGAGGGTCAGTACTGAGAGTGTGCTGCACTGTCAGAGGGTCAGTACTGAGGGAGTGCCGCATTGTCAGGGGGTCAGTACTGAGGGAGTGCTGCACTGTCAGAGGGTCAGTACTGAGAGTGTGCTGCACTGTCAGAGGGTCAGTACTGAGGGAGTGCCGCATTGTCAGGGGGTCAGTACTGAGGGAGTGCCGCACTGTCAGAGGGTAAGTACTGAGGGAGTGCTGCACTGTCAGAGGGTCAGTACTGAGGGAGTGCTGCACTGTCAGAGGGTCAGTACTGAGGGAGCCCCGCACTATCAGAGGGTCAGTACTGAGGGAGCGCCACACTGTCAGAGGGTCAGTACTGAGGGAGTACCGCACTGTCAGAGGGTCAGTACTGAGGGAGTGCCGCATTGTCAGAGGGTCAGTACTGAGGGAGTGCTGCACTGTCAGAGGGTCAGTACTGAGGGAGTGCCGCACTGTCAGAGGGTCAGTACTGAGGGAGCGCCGCACTGTCAGAGGGTCAGTACTGAGGGAGTGCTGCACTGTCAGAGGGTCAGTACTGACGGAGTGCTGCACTGTCAGAGGGTCAGTACTGAGGGAGGGCCGCACTGTCAGAGGGTCAGTACTGAGGGAGTGAGGAATTGTCATAGGTTGAGTACTGAGGGAGTGCTGCACTGTCAGAGGGTCAGTACTGAGGGAGTGCTGCATTGTCAGAGGGTCAGTACTGAGGGAGTGAGGAATTGTCATAGGTTGAGTACTGAGGGAGTGCTGCACTGTCAGAGGGTCAGTACTGAGGGAGTGAGGAATTGTCATAGGTTGAGTACTGAGGGAGTGCTGCACTGTCAGAGGGTCAGTACTGACGGAGTGCTGCACTGTCAGAGGGTCAGTACTGAGGGAGGGCCGCACTGTCAGAGGGTCAGTACTGAGGGAGTGAGGAATTGTCATAGGTTGAGTACTGAGGGAGTGCTGCACTGTCAGAGCGTCAGTACTGAGGGAGTGCCGCACTGTCAGAGGGTCAGTACTGAGGGAGTGCTGCGCTGTCAAAGGGTCAGTACTGAGGGAGTGCCGCACTGTCAGAGGGTCAGTACTGAGGGAGTGCCGCACTCTCAGAGGGTCAGTACTGAGGGAATGCCGCACTGTCACAGGGTCTGTACTGAGGGAGCGCCGCACTGTCAGAGGGTCAGTACTGAGGGAGTGTTGCACTGTCAGAGGGTCAGTACTGAGGGAGAGACGCACTGTCAGACGGTCAGTACTGGGGGAGTGCTGCACTGTCAGAGGGTCAGTACTGAGGGAGAGACGCACTGTCAGAGGGTCAGTACTGAGGGAGTGCTGAACTGTCAGAGGGTCAGTACTGAGGGAGTGCCGCACTGTCAGAGGGTCAGTACTGAGGGAGTGCCGCACTGTCAGAGGGTCAGTACTGAGGGAGAGCTGCACTGTCAGAGGGTCAGTACTGAGGGAGAGCTGCACTGTCAGAGGGTCAGTACTGAGGGAGTGCCGCACTGTCAGAGGGTCAGTACTGAGGGAGTGCGGCACTGTCAGAGGGTCAGTACTGAGGGAGTGCTGCACTGACAGAGGGTCAGTACTGAGGGAACACCGCACTTTCATAGGGTCAGTACTGAGGGAGTGCCGCACGGTCAGAGGGTCAGTACTGAGGGAGTGCCGCACTATCAGAGGGTCAGTACTGAGGGAGTGCTGCACTGTCAGAGGGTCAGTACTAAGGGAGTGCTGCACTGTCAGAGGGTGAGTACTGAGGGAGTGCCACACTGTCAGAGGGTCAGTACTGAGGGAGTGCTGCACTGTCAGAGGGTCAGTACTGAGGGAATACCGCACTGTCAGAGGGTCAGTACTGAGGGAGTGCCGCACTGTCAGAGGGTCAGTACTGATGGAGTGCTGCACTGTCAGAGGGTCAGTACTGAGGGAGTGTCGCACTGTCAGAGGGTCAGTACTGAGGGAGTGTCGCACTGTCAGAGGGTCAGTACTGAGGGAGTGTCGCACTGTTAGAGGGTCAGTACTGAGGGAGTGCTGCACTGTCAGAGGGTCAGTACTAAGGGAGTGCTGCACTGTCAGAGGGTGAGTACTGAGGGAGTGCCACACTGTCAGAGGGTCAGTACTGAGGGAGTGCTGCACTGTCAGAGGGTCAGTACTGAGGGAATACCGCACTGTCAGAGGGTCAGTACTGAGGGAGTGCCGCACTGTCAGAGGGTCAGTACTGATGGAGTGCTGCACTGTCAGAGGGTCAGTACTGAGGGAGTTCTGCACTGTCAGAGGGTCAGTACTGAGAGAGTGCTGCACTGTCAGAGGGTCAGTACTGAGGGAGTGCCGCATTGTCAGAGGGTCAGTACTGAGGGAGTGCCGCACTGTCAGAGGGTCAGTACTGAGGGAGTGCCGCACTGTCAGAGGGTCAGTACTGAGGGAGCGCCGCACTGTCAGAGGGTCAGTACTGAGTGAGTGCTGCACTGTCAGAGGGTCAGTACTGAGGGAGTGCTGCACTGTCAGAGGGTCAGTACTGACGGAGTGCTGCACTGTCAGAGGGTCAGTACTGAGGGAGTGCCGCACTGTCAGAGGGTCAGTACTGAGGGAGCGCCGCACTGTCAGAGGGTCAGTACTGAGTGAGTGCTGCACTGTCAGAGGGTCAGTACTGAGGGAGTGCTGCACTGTCAGAGGGTCAGTACTGACGGAGTGCTGCACTGTCAGAGGGTCAGTACTGAGGGAGGGCCGCACTGTCAGAGGGTCAGTACTGAGGGAGTGAGGAATTGTCAGAGGTTGAGTACTGAGGGAGTGCTGCACTGTCAGAGGGTCAGTACTGAGGGAGTGCCGCACTGTCAGAGGGTCAGTACTGAGGGAGTGCCGCACTGTCAGAGGGTCAGCACTGAGGGAGTGCTGCACTGTCAGAGGGTCAGTACTGAGGGAGTGCCGCACTGTCAGAGGGTCAGTACTGAGGGAGTACCGCACTGTCAGAGGGTCAGTACTGAGGGAGTTCCGCACTGTCAGAGGGTCAGTACTGAGGGAGTGCCGCACTGTCAGAGGGACAGTTCTGAGGGAGTGCCGCACTGTCAGAGGATCAGTACTGAGGGAGTTCCGCACTGTCAGAGGGTCAGCACTGAGGGAGTGCTGCACTCTCAGAGGGTCAGTACTGAGGGAGTGCCGCACTGTCAGAGGGTCAGTACTGAGGGAGTGCTGCACTGTCAGAGGGTCAGTACTGAGGGAGTGCCACACTATCCGAGGGTCAGGACTGAGGGTGTGCCGCACTGTCAGAGGGTCAGTACTGAGAGAGTGCTGCACTGTCAGACGGTCAGTACTGAGGGAGTACCGCACTGTCAGAGGGTCAGTACTGAGGGAGTGAGGCACGGTCAGAGGGTCAGTACTGAGGGAGTGCTGCACTGTCAGAGGGTCAGTACTGAGGGAGTGCTGCACTCTCAGAGGTTCAGTACTGAGGGAGTGCTGCACTCTCAGAGGCTCAGTACTGAGGGAGTGCTGCACTGTCAGAGGGTCAGTACTGAGAGAGTGCCGCACTGTCACAGGGTCAGTGCTGAGGGAGTGCCGCAGTGTCAGAGGGTCAGTACTGAGTGAGTGCTGCACTCTCAGAGGGTCAGTACTGAGAGAGTGCTGCACTGTCAGACGGTCAGTACTGAGGGAGTACCGCACTGTCAGAGGTTCAGTAATGAGGGAGAGCCGCACTGTCAGAGGCTCAGTACTGAGGGAGTGCCGCACTGTCAGAGGGTCAGTACTGAGGGAGTGCTGCACTCTCAGAGGTTCAGTACTGAGGGAGTGCTGCACTCTCAGAGGCTCAGTACTGAGGGAGTGCTGCACTGTCAGAGGGTCAGTACTGAGAGAGTGCCGCACTGTCACAGGGTCAGTGCTGAGGGAGTGCCGCAGTGTCAGAGGGTCAGTACTGAGTGAGTGCTGCACTCTCAGAGGGTCAGTACTGAGGGAGTGCCGCACTGTCAGAGGGTCAGTACTGAGGGAGTGCCGCACTGTCAGAGGGTCAGTACTGAGGGAGTGCTGCACTGTCAGAGGGTCAGTACTGAGGGAGTGCCGCACTGTCAAAGGGTCAGTACTGAGGGAGTGCTGCACTGTCAGAGGGTCAGTACTGAGGGAGTGCTGCACTCTCAGAGGTTCAGTACTGAGGGAGTGCTGCACTGTCAGAGGGTCAGTACTGAGGGAGTGCCGCACTGTCAGAGGGTCAGTACTGAGGGAGTGCTGCACTGTCAGAGGGTCAGTACTGAGGGAGTGCTGCACTGTCAGAGGGTCAGTACTGAGGGAGTGCTGCACTGTCAGAGGGTCAGTACTGAGGGAGTGCCGCACTGTCAGAGGATCAGTACTGAGGGAGTGCTGCACTGTCAGAGGGTCAGTACTGAGGGAGTACCGCACTGTCGGAGGGTCAGTACTGAGGGAGTGCCGCACTGTCAGAGGGTCAGTACTGATGGAGTGCTGCACTGTCAGAGGGTCAGTACTGAGGGAGTGTCGCACTGTCAGAGGGTCAGTACTGAGGGAGTGCTGCACTGTCAGAGGGTCAGTACTGAGAGTGTGCTGCACTGTCAGAGGGTCAGTACTGAGGGAGTGCCGCATTGTCAGGGGGTCAGTACTGAGGGAGTGCTGCACTGTCACAGGGTCAGTACTGAGGGAGTGCTGCACTGTCAGAGGGTCAGTACTGAGGGAGCCCCGCACTATCAGAGGGTCAGTACTGAGGGAGCGCCACACTGTCAGAGGGTCAGTACTGAGGGAGTACCGCACTGTCAGAGGGTCAGTACTGAGGGAGTGCCGCATTGTCAGAGGGTCAGTACTGAGGGAGTGCTGCACTGTCAGAGGGTCAGTACTGAGGGAGTGCCGCACTGTCAGAGGGTCAGTACTGAGGGAGCGCCGCACTGTCAGAGGGTCAGTACTGAGGGAGGGCCGCACTGTCAGAGGGTCAGTACTGAGGGAGTGAGGAATTGTCAGAGGTTGAGTACTGAGAGAGTGCCGCACTGTCACAGGGTCAGTGCTGAGGGAGTGCCGCAGTGTCAGAGGATCAGTACTGAGTGAGTGCTGCACTCTCAGAGGGTCAGTACTGAGGGAGTGCCGCACTGTCAGAGGGTCAGTACTGAGGGAGTGCTGCACTGTCAGAGGGTCAGTACTGAGGGAGTGCCGCACTGTCAGAGGGTCAGTACTGAGGGAGTGCTGCACTGTCAGAGGGTCAGTACTGAGGGAGTGCTGCACTCTCAGAGGTTCAGTACTGAGGGAGTGCTGCACTGTCAGAGGGTCAGTACTGAGGGAGTGCCGCACTGTCAGAGGGTCAGTACTGAGGGAGTGCTGCACTGTCAGAGGGTCAGTACTGAGGGAGTGCCGCACTGTCAGAGGATCAGTACTGAGGGAGTGCTGCACTGTCAGAGGGTCAGTACTGAGGGAGTACCGCACTGTCGGAGGGTCAGTACTGAGGGAGTGCCGCACTGTCAGAGGGTCAGTACTGATGGAGTGCTGCACTGTCAGAGGGTCAGTACTGAGGGAGTGTCGCACTGTCAGAGGGTCAGTACTGAGGGAGTGCTGCACTGTCAGAGGGTCAGTACTGAGAGTGTGCTGCACTGTCAGAGGGTCAGTACTGAGGGAGTGCCGCATTGTCAGGGGGTCAGTACTGAGGGAGTGCTGCACTGTCACAGGGTCAGTACTGAGGGAGTGCCGCACTGTCAGAGGGTCAGTACTGAGGGAGTGCCGCACTCTCAGAGGGTCAGTACTGAGGGAATGCCGCACTGTCACAGGGTCTGTACTGAGGGAGCGCCGCACTGTCAGAGGGTCAGTACTGAGGGAGTGTTGCACTGTCAGAGGGTCAGTACTGAGGGAGAGACGCACTGTCAGACGGTCAGTACTGGGGGAGTGCTGCACTGTCAGAGGGTCAGTACTGAGGGAGAGACGCACTGTCAGAGGGTCAGTACTGGGGGAGTGCTGAACTGTCAGAGGGTCAGTACTGAGGGAGTGCCGCACTGTCAGAGGGTCAGTACTGAGGGAGTGCCGCACTGTCAGAGGGTCAGTACTGAGGGAGAGCTGCACTGTCAGAGGGTCAGTACTGAGGGAGAGCTGCACTGTCAGAGGGTCAGTACTGAGGGAGTGCCGCACTGTCAGAGTGTCAGTACTGAGGGAGTGCGGCACTGTCAGAGGGTCAGTACTGAGGGAGTGCTGCACTGACAGAGGGTCAGTACTGAGGGAGTGCCGCACGGTCAGAGGGTCAGTACTGAGGGAGTGCCGCACTATCAGAGGGTCAGTACTGAGGGAGTGCCGCACTTTCATAGGGTCAGTACTGAGGGAGTGCCGCACGGTCAGAGGGTCAGTACTGAGGGAGTGCCGCACTATCAGAGGGTCAGTACTGAGGGTGTGCTGCACTGTCAGAGGGTCAGTACTGAGGGAGTGCCGCACTGTCAGAGGGTCAGTACTAAGGGAGTGCTGCACTGTCAGAGGGTGAGTACTGAGGGAGTGCCACACTGTCAGAGGGTCAGTACTGAGGGAGTGCTGCACTGTCAGAGGGTCAGTACTGAGGGAATACCGCACTGTCAGAGGGTCAGTACTGAGGGAGTGCCGCACTGTCAGAGGGTCAGTACTGATGGAGTGCTGCACTGTCAGAGGGTCAGTACTGAGGGAGTGTCGCACTGTCAGAGGGTCAGTACTGAGGGAGTGCTGCACTGTCAGAGGGTCAGTACTGAGAGAGTGCTGCACTGTCAGAGGGTCAGTACTGAGGGAGTGCCGCATTGTCAGAGGGTCAGTACTGAGGGAGTGCTGCGCTGTCAGAGGGTCAGTACTGAGGGAGCCCCGCACTGTCAGAGGGTCAGTACTGAGGGACCGCCGCACTGTCAGAGGGTCAGTACTGAGGGAGTGCTGCACTGTCAGAGGGTCAGTACTGAGGGAGCCCCGCACTGTCAGAGGGTCAGTACTGAGGGACCGCCGCACTGTCAGAGGGTCAGTACTGAGGGAGTACCGCACTGTCAGAGGGTCAGTACTGAGGGAGTGCCGCACTGTCAGAGGGTCAGTACTGATGGAGTGCTGCACTGTCAGAGGGTCAGTATTGAGGGAGTGTCGCACTGTCAGAGGGTCAGTACTGAGGGAGTGCTGCACTGTCAGAGGGTCAGTACTGAGAGAGTGCTGCACTGTCAGAGGGTCAGTACTGAGGGAGTGCCGCATTGTCAGAGGGTCAGTACTGAGGGAGTGCTGCACTGTCAGAGGGTCAGTACTGAGGGAGTGCCGCACTGTCAGAGGGTCAGTACTGAGGGAGCGCCGCACTGTCAGAGGGTCAGTACTGACGGAGTGCTGCACTGTCAGAGGGTCAGTACTGAGGGAGGGCCGCACTGTCAGAGGGTCAGTACTGAGGGAGTGAGGAATTGTCAGAGGTTGAGTACTGAGGGAGTGCTGCACTGTCAGAGGATCAGTACTGAGGGAGTTCCGCACTGTCAGAGGGTCAGCACTGAGGGAGTGCTGCACTCTCAGAGGGTCAGTACTGAGGGAGTGCCGCACTGTCAGAGGGTCAGTACTGAGGGAGTGCTGCACTGTCAGAGGGTCAGTACTGAGGGAGTGCCACACTATCCGAGGGTCAGGACTGAGGGTGCGCCGCACTGTCCGAGGGTCAGTACTGAGGGAGTGCCGCACTGTCAGAGGGTCAGTACTGAGGGAGTGCTGCACTGTCAGAGGGTCAGTACTGAGGGAGTGCTGCACTGTCAGAGGGTCAGTACTGAGGGAGTGCCACACTATCCGAGGGTCAGGACTGAGGGTGCGCCGCACTGTCCGAGGGTCAGGACTGAGGGTGCGCCGCACTGTCAGAGGGTCAGTACTGAGGGAGTGCTGCACTGTCAGACGGTCAGTACTGAGGGAGTACCGCACTGTCAGAGGGTCAGTACTGAGGGAGTGAGGCACGGTCAGAGGGTCAGTACTGAGGGAGTGCTGCACTGTCAGAGGTTCAGTAATGAGGGAGAGCCGCACTGTCAGAGGCTCAGTACTGAGGGAGTGCCGCACTGTCAGAGGGTCAGTACTGAGGGAGTCCTGCACTCTCAGAGGTTCAGTACTGAGGGAGTGCTGCACTCTCAGAGGCTCAGTACTGAGGGAGTGCTGCACTGTGAGAGGGTCAGTACTGAGAGAGTGCCGCACTGTCACAGGGTCAGTGCTGAGGGAGTGCCGCAGTGTCAGAGGGTCAGTACTGAGTGAGTGTTGCACTCTCAGAGGGTCAGTACTGAGGGAGTGCCGCACTGTCAGAGGGTCAGTACTGAGGGAGTGCTGCACTGTCAGAGGGTCAGTACTGAGGGAGTGCCGCACTGTCAGAGGGTCAGTACTGAGGGAGTGCTGCACTGTCAGAGGGTCAGTACTGAGGGAGTGCTGCACTCTCAGAGGTTCAGTACTGAGGGAGTGCTGCACTGTCAGAGGGTCAGTACTGAGGGAGTGCCGCACTGTCAGAGGGTCAGTACTGAGGGAGCGCCACACTGTCAGAGGGTCAGTACTGAGGGAGTACCGCACTGTCAGAGGGTCAGTACTGAGGGAGTGCCGCATTGTCAGAGGGTCAGTACTGAGGGAGTGCTGCACTGTCAGAGGGTCAGTACTGAGGGAGTGCCGCACTGTCAGAGGGTCAGTACTGAGGGAGCGCCGCACTGTCAGAGGGTCAGTACTGAGGGAGTGCTGCACTGTCAGAGGGTCAGTACTGACGGAGTGCTGCACTGTCAGAGGGTCAGTACTGAGGGAGGGCCGCACTGTCAGAGGGTCAGTACTGAGGGAGTGAGGAATTGTCAGAGGTTGAGTACTGAGGGAGTGCTGCACTGTCAGAGGGTCAGTACTGAGGGAGTGCTGCATTGTCAGAGGGTCAGTACTGAGGGAGTGCCGCACTGTCAGAGGGTCAGTACTGAGGGAGTGCTGCGCTGTCAGAGGGTCAGTACTGAGGGAGTGCCGCACTGTCAGAGGGTCAGTACTGAGGGAGTGCCGCACTCTCAGAGGGTCAGTACTGAGGGAATGCCGCACTGTCACAGGGTCTGTACTGAGGGAGCGCCGCACTGTCAGAGGGTCAGTACTGAGGGAGTGTTGCACTGTCAGAGGGTCAGTACTGAGGGAGAGACGCACTGTCAGACGGTCAGTACTGGGGGAGTGCTGCACTGTCAGAGGGTCAGTACTGAGGGAGAGACGCACTGTCAGAGGGTCAGTACTGGGGGAGTGCTGAACTGTCAGAGGGTCAGTACTGAGGGAGTGCCGGACTGTCAGAGGGTCAGTACTGAGGGAGTGCTGCACTGTCAGAGGGTCAGTACTGAGGGAATACCGCACTGTCAGAGGGTCAGTACTGAGGGAGAGACGCACTGTCAGACGGTCAGTACTGGGGGAGTGCTGCACTGTCAGAGGGTCAGTACTGAGGGAGAGACGCACTGTCAGAGGGTCAGTACTGGGGGAGTGCTGAACTGTCAGAGGGTCAGTACTGAGGGAGTGCCGCACTGTCAGAGGGTCAGTACTGAGGGAGTGCCGCACTGTCAGAGGGTCAGTACTGAGGGAGAGCTGCACTGTCAGAGGGTCAGTACTGAGGGAGAGCTGCACTGTCAGAGGGTCAGTACTGAGGGAGTGCCGCACTGTCAGAGGGTCAGTACTGAGGGAGTGCGGCACTGTCAGAGGGTCAGTACTGAGGGAGTGCTGCACTGACAGAGGGTCAGTACTGAGGGAACACAGCACTGTCAGAGGGTCAGTACTGAGGGAGTGCCGCACTTTCATAGGGTCAGTACTGAGGGAGTGCCGCACGGTCAGAGGGTCAGTACTGAGGGAGTGCCGCACTATCAGAGGGTCAGTACTGAGGGTGTGCTGCACTGTCAGAGGGTCAGTACTGAGGGAGTGCCGCACTGTCAGAGGGTCAGTACTAAGGGAGTGCTGCACTGTCAGAGGGTGAGTACTGAGGGAGTGCCACACTGTCAGAGGGTCAGTACTGAGGGAGTGCTGCACTGTCAGAGGGTCAGTACTGAGGGAATACCGCACTGTCAGAGGGTCAGTACTGAGGGAGTGCCGCACTGTCAGAGGGTCAGTACTGATGGAGTGCTGCACTGTCAGAGGGTCAGTACTGAGGGAGTGTCGCACTGTCAGAGGGTCAGTACTGAGGGAGTGCTGCACTGTCAGAGGGTCAGTACTGAGAGAGTGCTGCACTGTCAGAGGGTCAGTACTGAGGGAGTGCCGCATTGTCAGAGGGTCAGTACTGAGGGAGTGCTGCGCTGTCAGAGGGTCAGTACTGAGGGAGCCCCGCACTGTCAGAGGGTCAGTACTGAGGGACCGCCGCACTGTCAGAGGGTCAGTACTGAGGGAGTGCTGCACTGTCAGAGGGTCAGTACTGAGGGAGCCCCGCACTGTCAGAGGGTCAGTACTGAGGGACCGCCGCACTGTCAGAGGGTCAGTACTGAGGGAGTACCGCACTGTCAGAGGGTCAGTACTGAGGGAGTGCCGCACTGTCAGAGGGTCAGTACTGATGGAGTGCTGCACTGTCAGAGGGTCAGTACTGAGGGAGTGAGGCACGGTCAGAGGGTCAGTACTGAGGGAGTGCTGCACTGTCAGAGGTTCAGTAATGAGGGAGAGCCGCACTGTCAGAGGCTCAGTACTGAGGGAGTGCCGCACTGTCAGAGGGTCAGTACTGAGGGAGTGCTGCACTCTCAGAGGTTCAGTACTGAGGGAGTGCTGCACTCTCAGAGGCTCAGTACTGAGGGAGTGCCGCACTGTCAGAGGGTCAGTACTGAGGGAGTGCCGCACTGTCACAGGGTCAGTGCTGAGGGAGTGCCGCAGTGTCAGAGGGTCAGTACTGAGTGAGTGTTGCACTCTCAGAGGGTCAGTACTGAGGGAGTGCCGCACTGTCAGAGGGTCAGTACTGAGGGAGTGCTGCACTGTCAGAGGGTCAGTACTGAGGGAGTGCCGCACTGTCAGAGGGTCAGTACTGAGGGAGTGCTGCACTGTCAGAGGGTCAGTACTGAGGGAGTGCTGCACTCTCAGAGGTTCAGTACTGAGGGAGTGCTGCACTGTCAGAGGGTCAGTACTGAGGGAGTGCCGCACTGTCAGAGGGTCAGTACTGAGGGAGCGCCACACTGTCAGAGGGTCAGTACTGAGGGAGTACCGCACTGTCAGAGGGTCAGTACTGAGGGAGTGCCGCATTGTCAGAGGGTCAGTACTGAGGGAGTGCTGCACTGTCAGAGGGTCAGTACTGAGGGAGTGCCGCACTGTCAGAGGGTCAGTACTGAGGGAGCGCCGCACTGTCAGAGGGTCAGTACTGAGGGAGTGCTGCACTGTCAGAGGGTCAGTACTGACGGAGTGCTGCACTGTCAGAGGGTCAGTACTGAGGGAGGGCCGCACTGTCAGAGGGTCAGTACTGAGGGAGTGAGGAATTGTCAGAGGTTGAGTACTGAGGGAGTGCTGCACTGTCAGAGGGTCAGTACTGAGGGAGTGCTGCATTGTCAGAGGGTCAGTACTGAGGGAGTGCCGCACTGTCAGAGGGTCAGTACTGAGGGAGTGCTGCGCTGTCAGAGGGTCAGTACTGAGGGAGTGCCGCACTGTCAGAGGGTCAGTACTGAGGGAGTGCCGCACTCTCAGAGGGTCAGTACTGAGGGAATGCCGCACTGTCACAGGGTCTGTACTGAGGGAGCGCCGCACTGTCAGAGGGTCAGTACTGAGGGAGTGTTGCACTGTCAGAGGGTCAGTACTGACGGAGTGCTGCACTGTCAGAGAGTCAGTACTGAGGGAGAGACGCACTGTCAGACGGTCAGTACTGGGGGAGTGCTGCACTGTCAGAGGGTCAGTACTGAGGGAGAGACGCACTGTCAGAGGGTCAGTACTGGGGGAGTGCTGAACTGTCAGAGGGTCAGTACTGAGGGAGTGCCGGACTGTCAGAGGGTCAGTACTGAGGGAGTGCTGCACTGTCAGAGGGTCAGTACTGAGGGAATACCGCACTGTCAGAGGGTCAGTACTGAGGGAGTGCCGCACTGTCAGAGGGTCAGTACTGATGGAGTGCTGCACTGTCAGAGGGTCAGTACTGAGGGAGTGTCGCACTGTCAGAGGGTCAGTACTGAGGGAGTGCTGCACTGTCAGAGGGTCAGTACTGAGAGAGTGCTGCACTGTCAGAGGGTCAGTACTGAGGGAGTGCCGCATTGTCAGAGGGTCAGTACTGAGGGAGTGCTGCGCTGTCAGAGGGTCAGTACTGAGGGAGTGCTGCACTGTCAGAGGGTCAGTACTGAGGGAGCCCCGCACTGTCAGAGGGTCAGTACTGAGGGACCGCCGCACTGTCAGAGGGTCAGTACTGAGGGAGTACCGCACTGTCAGAGGGTCAGTACTCAGGGAGTGCCGCACTGTCAGAGGGTCAGAACTGATGGAGTGCTGCACTGTCAGAGGGTCAGTACTGAGGGAGTGTCGCACTGTCAGAGGGTCAGTACTGAGGGAGTGCTGCACTGTCAGAGGGTCAGTACTGAGAGAGTGCTGCACTGTCAGAGGGTCAGTACTGAGGGAGTGCCGCATTGTCAGAGGGTCAGTACTGAGGGAGTGCTGCACTGTCAGAGGGTCAGTACTGAGGGAGTGCCGCACTGTCAGAGGGTCAGTACTGAGGGAGCGCTGCACTGTCAGAGGGTCAGTACTGAGGGAGTGCTGCACTGTCAGAGGGTCAGTACTGAGGGAGTGCTGCACTGTCAGAGGGTCAGTACTGACGGAGTGCTGCACTGTCAGAGGGTCAGTACTGAGGGAGGGCCGCACTGTCAGAGGGTCAGTACTGAGGGAGTGAGGAATTGTCAGAGGTTGAGTACTGAGGGAGTGCTGCACTGTCAGAGGGTCAGTACTGAGGGAGTGCCGCACTGTCAGAGGGTCAGTACTGAGGGAGTGCCGCACTGTCAGAGGGTCAGCACTGAGGGAGTGCTGCACTGTCAGAGGGTCAGTACTGAGGGAGTGCCGCACTGTCAGAGGGTCAGTACTGAGGGAGTACCGCACTGTCAGAGGGTCAGTACTGAGGGAGTTCCGCACTGTCAGAGGGTCAGTACTGAGGGAGTTCCGCACTGTCAGAGGGTCAGCACTGAGGGAGTGCTGCACTCTCAGAGGGTCAGTACTGAGGGAGTGCCGCACTGTCAGAGGGTCAGTACTGAGGGAGTGCTGCACTGTCAGAGGGTCAGTACTGAGGGAGTGCTGCACTGTCAGAGGGTCAGTACTGAGGGAGTGCCGCACTGTCGGAGGGTCAGCACTGAGGGAGTGCTGCACTCTCAGAGGGTCAGTACTGAGGGAGTGCCGCACTGTCAGAGGGTCAGTACTGAGGGAGTGCTGCACTGTCAGAGGGTCAGTACTGAGGGAGTGCCACACTATCCGAGGGTCAGGACTGAGGGTGTGCCGCACTGTCCGAGGGTCAGTACAGAGAGAGTGCTGCACTGTCAGACGGTCAGTACTGAGGGAGTACCGCACTGTCAGAGGGTCAGTACTGAGGGAGTGAGGCACGGTCAGAGGGTCAGTACTGAGGGAGTGCTGCACTGTCAGAGGTTCAGTAATGAGGGAGAGCCGCACTGTCAGAGGCTCAGTACTGAGGGAGTGCCGCACTGTCAGAGGGTCAGTACTGAGGGAGTGCTGCACTCTCAGAGGTTCAGTACTGAGGGAGTGCTGCACTCTCAGAGGCTCAGTACTGAGGGAGTGCTGCACTGTCAGAGGATCAGTACTGAGAGAGTGCCGCACTGTCACAGGGTCAGTGCTGAGGGAGTGCCGCAGTGTCAGAGGGTCAGTACTGAGTGAGTGCTGCACTCTCAGAGGGTCAGTACTGAGGGAGTGCCGCACTGTCAGAGGGTCAGTACTGAGGGAGTGCTGCACTGTCAGAGGGTCAGTACTGAGGGAGTGCCGCACTGTCAGAGGGTCAGTACTGAGGGAGTGCTGCACTGTCAGAGGGTCAGTACTGAGGGAGTGCTGCACTCTCAGAGGTTCAGTACTGAGGGAGTGCTGCACTGTCAGAGGGTCAGTACTGAGGGAGTGCCGCACTGTCAGAGGGTCAGTACTGAGGGAGTGCTGCACTGTCAGAGGGTCAGTACTGAGGGAGTGCTGCACTGTCAGAGGGTCAGTACTGAGGGAGTGCTGCACTGTCAGAGGGTCAGTACTGATGGAGTGCCGCACTGTCAGAGGATCAGTACTGAGGGAGTGCTGCACTGTCAGAGGGTCAGTACTGAGGGAGTGCTGCACTGTCAGAGGGTCAGTGCTGAGGGAGTTTCGCACTGTCAGAGGGTCAGTACTGACGGAGTGCTGCACTGTCAGAGGGTCAGTGCTGAGGGTGTGCTGCACTGTCAGAGGGTCAGTACTGAGGGAGTGCCGCACTGTCAGAGGGTCTGTACTGAGGGAGTGCCGCACGGTCAGAGGGTCAGTACTGAGGGAGTGAGGAATTGTCAGAGGTTGAGTACTGAGGGAGTGCCGCACTGTCAGAGGGTCAGTACTGAGGGAGTGCCGCACTGTCAGAGGGTCAGTACTGAGGGAGTGCTGCACTGTCAGAGGGTCAGTACTGAGGGAGTACCGCACTGTCAGAGGGTCAGTACTGAGGGAGTTCCGCACTGTCAGAGGATCAGTACTGAGGGAGTGCCGCACTGTCAGAGGGTCAGTACTGAGGGAGGGCCGCACTGTCAGAGGGTCAGTACTGAGGGAGTGCCGCACTGTCAGAGGGTCAGTACTGAGGGAGTGCCGCACTGTCAGAGGGTCAGTACTGAGGGAGTGCCGCACTGTCAGAGGGTCAGTACTGAGGGAGTTCCGCACTGTCAGAGGGTCAGCACTGAGGGAGTGCCGCACTGTCAGAGGGTCAGTACTGAGGGAGGGCCGCACTGTCAGAGGGCCAGTACTGAGTGAGTGCTTTACTCTCAGAGGGTCAGTACTGAGGGAGTGCCGCACTGTCAGAGGGTCAGTACTGAGGGAGTGCTGCACTGTCAGAGGGTCAGTACTGAGGGAGTGCCGCACTGTCAGAGGGTCAGTACTGAGGGAGTGCTGCACTGTCAGAGGGTCAGGACTGAGGGTGTGCCGCACTGTCATAGGGTCAGTACTGAGGGAGTGCCGCACTGTCAGAGGGTCAGTACTGAGGGAGTGCTGCACTGACCGAGGGTCAGTACTGAGGGAGTGCCGCACTGTCAGAGGGTCAGTACTGAGGGAGTGCTGCACTGTCAGAGGGTCAGTACTGAGGGAGTGCCGTACTGTCAGAGGGTCAGTACTGAGGGACTGAGGCACTGTCAGAGGGTCAGTACTGAGGGAGTGCAGCACTGTCAGAGGGTCAGTACTGAGGGAGTGCCGCACTGTCAGAGGGTCAGTACTGAGGGAGCGCCATACTGTCAGAGGGTCAGTACTGAGGGAGTGCCGCACTGTCAGAGGGTCAGTACTGAGGGAGTGCCGCACTGTCAGAGGGTCAGTACTGAGGGAGAGACGCACTGTCAGAGGGTCAGTACTGGGGGAGTGCTGCACTGTCAGAGGGTCAGTACTGAGGAAGTGCTGCACTGTCAGAGGGTCAGTACTGAGGGAGTGCCGCACTGTCAGAGGGTCAGTACTGAGGGAGTGCTGCACTGTCAGAGGGTCAGTCCTGAGGGAGAGACGCACTGTCAGAGGGTCAGTACTGGGGGAGTGCTGCACTGTCAGAGGGTCAGTACTGAGGGAGTGCCGCACTGTCAGAGGGTCAGTACTGAGGGAGAGCTGAACTGTCAGAGGGTCAGTACTGAGGGAGTGCCGCACTGTCAGAGGGTCAGTACTGAGGGAGAGCCGCACTGTCAGAGGGTCAGTACTGAGGGAGTGCTGCACTGACAGAGGGTCAGTACTGAGGGAACACCGCACTGTCAGAGGGTCAGTACTGAGGGAGTGCCGCACTGTCAGAGGGTCAGTACAGAGGGAGTGCCGCACTTTCATAGGGTCAGTACTGAGGGAGTGCCGCACGGTCAGAGGGTCAGTACTGAGGGAGTGCCGCACTATCAGAGGGTCAGTACTGAGGGTGTGCTGCACTGTCAGAGGGTCAGTACTGAGGGAGTGCCGCACTGTTAGAGGGTCAGTACTGAGGGAGTACCGCACTGTCAGAGGGTCAGTACTAAGGGAGTGCTGCACTGTCAGAGGGTCAGTACTGATGGAGTGCTGCACTGTCAGAGGGTCAGTACTGAGGGAGTGTCGCACTGTCAGAGGGTCAGTACTGAGGGAGTGCTGCACTGTCAGAGGGTCAGTACTGAGGGAGTGCCGCATTGTCAGAGGGTCAGTACTGAGGGAGTGCTGCACTGTCAGAGGGTCAGTACTGAGGGAGTGCTGCACTGTCAGAGGGTCAGTACTGAGGGAGCCCCGCACTGTCAGAGGGTCAGTACAGAGGGACCGCCGCACTGTCAGAGGGTCAGTACTGAGGGAGTACCGCACTGTCAGAGGGTCAGTACTGAGGGAGTGCCGCACTGTCAGAGGGTCAGTACTGATGGAGTGCAGCACTGTCAGAGGGTCAGTACTGAGGGAGTGTCGCACTGTCAGAGGGTCAGTACTGAGGGAGTGCTGCACTGTCAGAGGGTCAGTACTGAGAGAGTGCTGCACTGTCAGAGGGTCAGTACTGAGGCAGTGCCGCACTGTCAGAGGGTCAGTACTGAGGGAGTGCTGCACTGTCAGAGGGTCAGTACTGAGGGAGTGCTGCACTGTCAGAGGGTCAGTACTGAGGGAGGGCCGCACTGTCAGAGGGTCAGTACTGAGGGAGTGAGGAATTCTCAGAGGTTAAGTACTGAGGGAGTGCTGCACTGTCAGAGGGTCAGTACTGAGGGAGTGCCGCACTGTCAGAGGGTCAGTACTGAGGGAGTGCCGCACTGTCAGAGGGTCAGCACTGAGGGAGTGCTGCACTGTCAGAGGGTCAGTACTGAGGGAGTGCCGCACTGTCAGAGGGTCAGTACTGAGGGACCGCCGCACTGTCAGAGGGTCAGTACTGAGGGAGTACCGCACTGTCAGAGGGTCAGTACTGAGGGAGTGTCGCACTGTCAGAGGGTCAGTACTGAGGGAGTGCTGCACTGTCAGAGGGTCAGTACTGAGAGAGTGCTGCACTGTCAGAGGGTCAGTACTGAGGGAGTGCCGCATTGTCAGAGGGTCAGTACTGAGGGAGTGCTGCACTGTCAGAGGGTCAGTACTGAGGGAGTGCCGCACTGTCAGAGGGTCAGTACTGAGGGAGCGCCGCACTGTCAGAGGGTCAGTACTGAGGGAGTGCCGCACTGTCAGAGGGTCAGTACTGAGGGAGTGCTGCACTGTCAGAGGGTCAGTACTGAGGGAGCGCCGCACTGTCAGAGGGTCAGTACTGAGGGAGCGCCGCACTGTCAGAGGGTCAGTACTGAGGGAGTGCCGCACTGTCAGATGGTCAGTACTGAGGGAGCGCTGCACTGTCAGAGGGTCAGTACTGAGGGAGGGCCGCACTCTCAGAGGGTCAGTACTGAGGGAGTGAGGAATTGTCAAAGGTTGAGTACTGAGGGAGTGCTGCACTGTCAGAGGGTCAGTGCTGAGGGAGTGCCGCACTGTCAGAGGGTCAGTACTGAGGGAGTGCCGCACTGTCAGAGGGTCAGCACTGAGGGAGTGCTGCACTGTCAGAGGGTCAGTACTGAGGGAGTGCCGCACTGTCAGAGGGTCAGCACTGAGGGAGTGCTGCACTGTCAGAGGGTCAGTACTGAGGGAGTGCCGCACTGTCAGAGGGACAGTTCTGAGGGAGCGCCGCACTGTCAGAGGATCAGTACTGAGGGAGTTCCGCACTGTCAGAGGGTCAGTACTGAGGGAGTGCCGCACTGTCAGAGGATCAGTACTGAGGGAGTGCTGCACTGTCAGAGGGTCAGTACTGAGGGAGTGCTGCACTGTCAGAGGGTCAGTACTGAGGGAGTTCCGCACTGTCAGAGGGTCAGTACTGACGGAGTGCTGCACTGTCAGAGGGTCAGTGCTGAGGGTGTGCTGCACTGTCAGAGGGTCAGTACTGAGGGAGTGCCGCACTGTCAGTGGGTCTGTACTGAGGGAGTGCCGCACGGTCAGAGGGTCAGTACTGAGGGAGTGAGGAATTGTCAGAGGTTGAGTACTGAGGGAGTGCCGCACTGTCAGAGGGTCAGTACTGAGGGAGTGCCGCACTGTCAGAGGGTCAGTACTGAGGGAGTGCTGCACTGTCAGAGGGTCAGTACTGAGGGAGTGCCGCACTGTCAGAGGGTCAGTACTGAGGGAGTTCCGCACTGTCAGAGGATCAGTACTGAGGGAGTGCCGCACTGTCAGAGGTTCAGTACTGAGGGAGGGCCGCACTGTCAGAGGGTCAGTACTGAGGGAGTGCCGCACTGTCAGAGGGTCAGTACTGAGGGAGTGCCGCACTGTCAGAGGGTCAGTACTGAGGGAGTGCCGCACTGTCAGAGGGTCAGTACTGAGGGAGTTCCGCACTGTCAGAGGGTCAGCACTGAGGGAGTGCCGCACTGTCAGAGGGTCAGTACTGAGTGAGGGCCGCACTGTCAGAGGGTCAGTACTGAGGGAGTGCTGCACTGTCAGAGGGTCAGTACTGAGGGAGTACCGCACTGTAAGAGGGTCAGTACTGAGGGAGTGCTGCACTGTCAGAGGGTCAGTACTGAGGGTGTGCCGCACTGTCAGAGGGTCAGTACTGAGGGAGTGCCGCACTGTCAGAGGGTCAGTACTGAGGGGGTGCAGCACAGTCAGAGTGTCAGTACTGAGGGAGTGCCGCACTGTCAGAGGGTCAGTACTGAGGGGGTGCAGCACAGTCAGAGTGTCAGTGCTGAGGGAGTGCTGCACTGTCAGAGGGTCAGTACTGAGGGAATGCCGCACTGTCAGAGGGTCAGTACTGAGGGAGTGCTGCACTGTCAGAGGGTCAGTACTGAGGGAGTGCCGCACTGTCAGAGGGTCAGTACTGAGGGAGTGCTGCACTGTCAGAGGGTCAATACTGAGGGAGTGCTGCACTGTCAGAGGGTCAGTACTGAGGGAGTGCTGCACTGTCAGAGGGTCAGTGCTGAGGGTGTGCTGCACTGTCAGAGGGTCAGTACTGAGGGAGTGCTGCACTGTCAGAGGTCAGTACTGAGGGAGTGCCGCTCTGTCAGAGGGTCAGTACTGAGGGAGTGCCGCACTGTCAGTGGGTCAGTACTGAGGGAGTGCCGCACTGTCAGAGGGTCAGTACTGAGGGAGGGCCGCACTGTCAGAGGGTCAGTACTGAGGGAGTGCTGCACTGTCAGAGGGTCAATACTGAGGGAGGGCCGCACTGTCAGAGGGTCAGTACTGAGTGAGTGCTGCACTGTCAGAGGGTCAGTACTGAGGGAGTGCCGCACTGTCAGAGGGTCAGTACTGAGGGAGTGCCACACTGTCCGAGGGTCAGGACTGAGGGTGTGCCGCACTGTCAGAGGGTCAGTACTGAGGGAGTGCCGCACTGTCAGAGGGTCAGTACTGAGGGAGTGCTGCACTGTCCGAGGGTCAGTACTGAGAGAGTGCTGAACTGTCAGAGGGTCAGTACTGAGGGAGTGCTGCACTGTCAGAGGGTCAGTACTGAGGGAGTGCCGTACTGTCAGAGGGTCAGTACTGAGGGAGTGAGGCACTGTCAGAGGGTCAGTACTGAGGGAGTGCCGCACTGTCAGAGGGTCAGTAGTGAGGGACCGCCGCACTGTCAGAGGGTCAGTACTGAGGGAGTACCGCACTGTCAGAGGGTCAGTACTGAGGGAGTGCCACACTGTCCGAGGGTCAGTTCTGATGGAGTGCTGCACTGTCAGAGGGTCAGTACTGAGGGAGTGTCGCACTGTCAGAGGGTCAGTACTGAGGGAGTGCTGCACTGTCAGAGGGTCAGTACTGAGAGAGTGCTGCACTGTCAGAGGGTCAGTACTGAGGGAGTGCCGCATTGTCAGAGGGTCAGTACTGAGGGAGTGCTGCACTGTCAGTGGGTCAGTACTGAGGGAGTGCCGCACTGTCAGAGGGTCAGTACTGAGGGAGCGCCGCACTGTCAGAGGGTCAGTACTGAGGGAGTGCTGCACTGTCAGAGGGTCAGTACTGACGGAGTGCTGCACTGTCAGAGGGTCAGTACTGAGGGAGGGCCGCACTGTCAGAGGGTCAGTACTGAGGGAGTGAGGAATTGTCAAAGGTTGAGTACTGAGGGAGTGCTGCACTGTCAGAGGGTCAGTACTGAGGGAGTGCCGCACTGTCAGAGGGTCAGTACTGAGGGAGTGCCGCACTGTCAGAGGGTCAGCACTGAGGGAGTGTTGCACTGTCAGAGGGTCAGTACTGAGGGAGTGCCGCACTGTCAGAGGGTCAGCACTGAGGGAGTGCTGCACTGTCAGAGGGTCAGTACTGAGGGAGTGCCGCACTGTCAGAGGGTCAGTACTGAGGGAGTGCCGCACTGTCAGAGGGTCAGCACTGAGGGAGTGCTGCACTGTCAGAGGGTCAGTTCTGAGGGAGTGCCGCACTGTCAGAGGGTCAGTACTGAGGGAGTGCCGCACTGTCAGAGGGTCAGCACTGAGGGAGTGTTGCACTGTCAGAGGGTCAGTACTGAGGGAGTGTTGCACTGTCAGAGGGTCAGCACTGAGGGAGTGTTGCACTGTCAGAGGGTCAGCACTGAGGGAGTGTTGCACTGTCAGAGGGTCAGTACTGAGGGAGTGCCGCACTGTCAGAGGGTCAGCACTGAGGGAGTGCTGCACTGTCAGAGGGTCAGTTCTGAGGGAGTGCCGCACTGTCAGAGGGTCAGTACTGAGGGAGTGCCGCACTGTCAGAGGGTCAGCACTGAGGGAGTGTTGCACTGTCAGAGGGTCAGTACTGAGGGAGTGCCGCACTGTCAGAGGGTCAGCACTGAGGGAGTGCTGCACTGTCAGAGGGTCAGTACTGAGGGAGTGCCGCACTGTCAGAGGGTCAGTACTGAGGGAGTGCCGCACTGTCAGAGAGTCAGTACTGAGGGAGTTCCGCACTGTCAGAGGGTCAGCACTGAGGGAGTGCCGCACTGTCACAGGGTCAGTGCTGAGGGAGTGCCGCAGTGTCAGAGAGTCAGTACTGAGTGAGTGCTGCACTCTCAGAGGGTCAGTACTGAGGGAGCGCCGCACTGTCAGAGGGTCAGTACTGAGGGAGTGTTGCACTGTCAGAGGGTCAGTACTGAGGGAGTGCTGCACTGTCAGAGGGTCAGTACTGAGGGAGTGCTGCACTGTCAGAGGGTCAGTACTGAGGGAGTGCCGCACTGTCAGAGGATCAGTACTGAGGGAGTGCTGCACTGTCAGAGGGTCAGTACTGAGGGAGTGCTGCACTGTCAGAGGGTCAGTACTGAGGGAGTTCCGCACTGTCAGAGGGTCAGTACTGACGGAGTGCTGCACTGTCAGAGGGTCAGTGCTGAGGGTGTGCTGCACTGTCAGAGGGTCAGTACTGAGGGAGTGCCGCACTGCTCTGAGGGTCTGTACTGAGGGAGTGCCGCACGGTCAGAGGGTCAGTACTGAGGGAGTGAGGAATTGTCAGAGGTTGAGTACTGAGGGAGTGCCGCACTGTCAGAGGGTCAGTACTGAGAGAGTGCCGCACTGTCAGAGGGTCAGTACTGAGGGAGTGCTGCACTGTCAGAGGGTCAGTACTGAGGGAGTGCCGCACTGTCAGAGGGTCAGTACTGAGGGAGTTCCGCACTGTCAGAGGATCAGTACTGAGGGAGTGCCGCACTGTCAGAGGGTCAGTACTGAGGGAGGGCCGCACTGTCAGAGGGTCAGTACTGAGGGAGTGCCGCACTGTACTGAGGGAGTGCCGCACTGTCAGAGGGTCAGTACTGAGGGAGTGCCGCACTGTCAAAGGGTCAGTACTGAGGGAGTTCCGCACTGTCAGAGGGTCAGCACTGAGGTAGTGCCGCACTGTCAGAGGGTCAGTACTGAGGGAGGGCCGCACTGTCAGAGGGTCAGTACTGAGGGAGTGCTGCACTGTCAGAGGGTCAGTACTGAGGGAGTGCTGCACTGTCAGAGGGTCAGTACTGAGGGAGTGCCGCACTGTCAGAGGGTCAGTACTGAGGGAGTGCTGCACTGTCAGAGGGTCAGTACTGAGGGAGTGCTGCACTGTCAGAGGTTCAGTACTGAGGGAGTGCTGCACTGACCGAGGGTCAGTACTGAGGGAGTGCCGCACTGTCAGAGGGTCAGTACTGAGGGAGTGCCGTACTGTCAGAGGGTCAGTACTGAGGGAGTGCCGCACTGTCAGAGGGTCAGTACTGAGGGAGTGCCGCACTGTCAGAGGGTCAGTACCGAGGGAGTGCTGCACTGTCAGAGGGACAGTACTGAGGGAGTGCCGCACTGTCAGAGGGTCAGTACTGAGGGAGTGAGGAATTGTCAGAGGTTGAGTACTGAGGGAGTGCTGCACTGTCAGAGGGTCAGTACTGAGGGAGTGCCGCACTGTCAGAGGGTCAGTACTGAGGGAGTGCCGCACTGTCAGAGGGTCAGTACTGAGGGAGTGCTGCACTGTCAGAGGGTCAATACTGAGGGAGTGCCGTACTGTCAGAGGGTCAGTACTGAGGGAGTACCGCACTGTAAGAGGGTCAGTACTGAGGGAGTGCTGCACTGTCAGAGGGTCAGTACTGAGGGTGTGCCGCACTGTCAGAGGGTCAGTACTGAGGGAGTGCCGCACTGTCAGAGGGTCAGTACTGAGGGGGTGCAGCACAGTCAGAGTGTCAGTACAGAGGGAGTGCCGCACTGTCAGAGGGTCAGTACTGAGGGGGTGCAGCACAGTCAGAGTGTCAGTGCTGAGGGAGTGCTGCACTGTCAGAGGGTCAGTACTGAGGGAGTGCTGCACTGTCAGAGGGTCAGTACTGAGGGAGTGCTGCTCTGTCATAGGGTCAGTACTGAGGGAGTGAGGAATTGTCAGAGGTTGAGTACTGAGGGAGTGCTGCACTGTCAGAGGGTCAGTACTGAGGGAGTGCCGCACTGTCAGAGGGTCAGTACTGAGGGAGTGCCGCACTGTCAGAGGGTCAGTACTGAGGGAGTGCCGCACTGTCAGAGGGTCAGTACTGAGGGAGTGCTGCACTGTCAGAGGGTCAATACTGAGGGAGTGCTGCACTGTCAGAGGGTCAGTACTGAGGGAGTGCTGCACTGTCAGAGGGTCAGTGCTGAGGGTGTGCTGCACTGTCAGAGGGTCAGTACTGAGGGAGTGCTGCACTGTCAGAGGGTCAGTACTGAGGGAGTTCCGCACTGTCAGAGGGTCAGTACTGACGGAGTGCTGCACTGTCAGAGGGTCAGTGCTGAGGGTGTGCTGCACTGTCAGAGGGTCAGTACTGAGGGAGTGCCGCACTGTCAGAGGGTCAGTACTGAGGGAGTGCTGCACTGTCAGAGGGTCAGTACTGAGGGAGTGCTGCACTGTCGACGGTCAGTACTGAGGGAGTGCTGCACTGTCAGAGGGTCAGTACTGAGGGAGTGCCGCACGGTCAGAGGGTCAGTACTGAGGGAGTGAGGAATTGTCAGAGGTTGAGTACTGAGGGAGTGCCGCACTGTCAGAGGGTCAGTACTGAGGGAGTGCCGCACTGTCAGAGGGTCAGTACTGAGGGAGTGCTGCACTGTCAGAGGGTCAGTACTGAGGGAGTACCGCACTGTCAGAGGGTCAGTACTGAGGGAGTTCCGCACTGTCAGAGGATCAGTACTGAGGGAGTGCCGCACTGTCAGAGGGTCAGTACTGAGGGAGGGCCGCACTATCAGAGGGTCAGTACTGAGGGAGTGCCGCACTGTCAGAGGGTCAGTACTGAGGGAGTGCTGCACTGTCAGAGGGTCAGTACTGAGGGAGTGCCGCACTGTCAGAGGGTCAGTACTGAGGGAGTTCCGCACTGTCAGAGGGTCAGCACTGAGGGAGTGCCGCACTGTCAGAGGGTCAGTACTGAGGGAGGGCCGCACTGTCAGAGGGCCAGTACTGAGTGAGTGCTGTACTCTCAGAGGGTCAGTACTGAGGGAGTGCCGCACTGTCAGAGGGTCAGTACTGAGGGAGTGCTGCACTGTCAGAGGGTCAGTACTGAGGGAGTGCCGCACTGTCAGAGGGTCAGGACTGAGGGTGTGCCGCACTGTCATAGGGTCAGTACTGAGGGAGTGCCGCACTGTCAGAGGGTCAGTACTGAGGGAGTGCTGCACTGACCGAGGGTCAGTACTGAGGGAGTGCCGCACTGTCAGAGGGTCAGTACTGAGGGAGTGCTGCACTGTCAGAGGGTCAGCACTGAGGGAGTGCCGTACTGTCAGTGGGTCAGTACTGAGGGACTGAGGCACTGTCAGAGGGTCAGTACTGAGGGAGTGCAGCACTGTCAGAGGGTCTGTACTGAGGGAGTGCCGCACTGTCAGAGGGTCAGTACTGAGGGAGTGCCGCACTGTCAGAGAGTCAGTACTGAGGGAGCGCCATACTGTCAGAGGGTCAGTACTGAGGGAGTGCCGCACTGTCAGAGGGTCAGTACTGAGGGAGTCCCGCACTGTCAGAGGGTCAGTACTGAGGGAGAGACGCACTGTCAGAGGGTCAGTACTGGGGGAGTGCTGCACTGTCAGAGGGTCAGTACTGAGGGAGTGCTGCACTGTAAGAGGGTCAGTACTGAGGGAGTGCCGCACTGTCAGAGGGTCAGTACTGAGGGAGTGCTGCACTGTCAGAGGGTCAGTCCTGAGGGAGAGACGCACTGTCAGAGGGTCAGTACTGGGGGAGTGCTGCACTGTCAGAGGGTCAGTACTGAGGGAGTGCCGCACTGTCAGAGGGTCAGTACTGAGGGAGAGCTGCACTGTCAGAGGGTCAGTACTGAGGGAGTGCCGCACTGTCAGAGGGTCAGTACTGAGGGAGAGCCGCACTGTCAGAGGGTCAGTACTGAGGGAGTGCTGCACTGACAGAGGGTCAGTACTGAGGGAACACCGCACTGTCAGAGGGTCAGCACTGAGGGAGTGCCGCACTGTCAGAGGGTCAGTACAGAGGGAGTGCCGCACTTTCATAGGGTCAGTACTGAGGGAGTGCCGCACGGTCAGAGGGTCAGTACTGAGGGAGTGCCGCACTATCAGAGGGTCAGTACTGAGGGTGTGCTGCACTGTCAGAGGGTCAGTACTGAGGGAGTGCCGCACTGTTAGAGGGTCAGTACTGAGGGAGTGCTGCACTGTCAGAGGGTCAGTACTAAGGGAGTGCTGCACTGTCAGAGGGTCAGTACTGAGGGAGTGCCACACTGTCAGAGGGTCAGTACTGAGGGAGTGCTGCACTGTCAGAGGGTCAGTACTGAGGGAGTACCGCACTGTCAGAGGGTCAGTACTGAGGGAGTGCTGCACTGTCAGAGGGTCAGTACTGAGGGAGTGCCGCACTGTCAGAGGGTCAGTACTGATGGAGTGCTGCACTGTCAGAGGGTCAGTACTGAGGGAGTGTCGCACTGTCAGAGGGTCAGTACTGAGGGAGTGCTGCACTGTCAGAGGGTCAGTACTGAGAGAGTGCTGCACTGTCAGAGGGTCAGTACTGAGGGAGTGCCGCATTGTCAGAGGGTCAGTACTGAGGGAGTGCTGCACTGTCAGAGGGTCAGTACTGAGGGAGTGCTGCACTGTCAGAGGGTCAGTACTGAGGGAGCCCCGCACTGTCAGAGGGTCAGTACTGAGGGACCGCCGCACTGTCAGAGGGTCAGTACTGAGGGAGTACCGCACTGTCAGAGGGTCAGTACTGAGGGAGTGCCGCACTGTCAGAGGGTCAGTACTGATGGAGTGCAGCACTGTCAGAGGGTCAGTACTGAGGGAGTGTCGCACTGTCAGAGGGTCAGTACTGAGGGAGTGCTGCACTGTCAGAGGGTCAGTACTGAGAGAGTGCTGCACTGTCAGAGGGTCAGTACTGAGGGAGTGCCGCACTGTCAGAGGGTCAGTACTGAGGGAGTGCTGCACTGTCAGAGGGTCAGTACTGAGGGAGTGCTGCACTGTCAGAGGGTCAGTACTGAGGGAGGGCCGCACTGTCAGAGGGTCAGTACTGAGGGAGTGAGGAATTGTCAGAGGTTAAGTACTGAGGGAGTGCTGCACTGTCAGAGGGTCAGTACTGAGGGAGTGCCGCACTGTCAGAGGGTCAGTACTGAGGGAGTGCCGCACTGTCAGAGGGTCAGCACTGAGGGAGTGCTGCACTGTCAGAGGGTCAGTACTGAGGGAGTGCCGCACTGTCAGAGGGTCAGTACTGAGGGACCGCCGCACTGTCAGAGGGTCAGTACTGAGGGAGTACCGCACTGTCAGAGGGTCAGTACTGAGGGAGTGCCACACTGTCAGAGGGTCAGTACTGATGGAGTGCCGCACTGTCAGAGGGTCAGTACTGAGGGAGTGAGGCACTGTCAGAGGGTCAGTACTGAGGGAGTGCTGCACTGTCAGAGGGTCAGTACTGAGAGAGTGCTGCACTGTCAGAGGGTCAGTACTGAGGGAGTGCCGCATTGTCAGAGGGTCAGTACTGAGGGAGTGCTGCACTGTCAGAGGGTCAGTACTGAGGGAGTGCCGCACTGTCAGAGGGTCAGTACTGAGGGAGCGCCGCACTGTCAGAGGGTCAGTACTGAGGGAGTGCTGCACTGTCAGATGGTCAGTACTGACGGAGTGCTGCACTGTCAGAGGGTCAGTACTGAGGGAGGGCCGCACTCTCAGAGGGTCAGTACTGAGGGAGTGAGGAATTGTCAAAGGTTGAGTACTGAGGGAGTGCCGCACTGTCAGAGGGTCAGTACTGAGGGAGTGCCGCACTGTCAGAGGGTCAGCACTGAGGGAGTGCTGCACTGTCAGAGGGTCAGTACTGAGGGAGTGCCGCACTGTCAGAGGGTCAGCACTGAGGGAGTGCTGCACTGTCAGAGGGTCAGTACTGAGGGAGTGCCGCACTGTCAGAGGGACAGTTCTGAGGGAGCGCTGCACTGTCAGAGGATCAGTACTGAGGGAGTTCCGCAGTGTCAGAGGGTCAGCACTGAGGGAGTGCCGCACTGTCACAGGGTCAGTGCTGAGGGAGTGCCGCAGTGTCAGAGGGTCAGTACTGAGTGAGTGCTGCACTCTCAGAGGGTCAGTACTGAGGGAGCGCCGCACTGTCAGAGGGTCAGTACTGAGGGAGTGCTGCACTGTCAGAGGGTCAGTACTGAGGGAGTGCTGCACTGTCAGACGGTCAGTACTGAGGGAGTGCTGCACTGTCAGAGGGTCAGTACTGAGGGAGTGCCGCACTGTCAGAGGATCAGTACTGAGGGAGTGCTGCACTGTCAGAGGGTCAGTACCGAGGGAGTTCCGCACTGTCAGAGGGTCAGTACTGAGGGAGGGCCGCACTGTCAGAGGGTCAGTGCTGAGGGTGTGCTGCACTGTCAGAGGGTCAGTACTGAGGGAGTGCCGCACTGTCAGAGGGTCTGTACTGAGGGAGTGCCGCACGGTCAGAGGGTCAGTACTGAGGGAGTGAGGAATTGTCAGAGGTTGAGTACTGAGGGAGTGCCGCACTGTCAGAGGGTCAGTACTGAGGGAGTGCCGCACTGTCAGAGGGTCAGTACTGAGGGAGTGCTGCACTGTCAGAGGGTCAGTACTGAGGGAGTGCCGCACTGTCAGAGGGTCAGTACTGAGGGAGTTCCGCACTGTCAGAGGATCAGTACTGAGGGAGTGCCGCACTGTCAGAGGGTCAGTACTGAGGGAGGGCCGCACTGTCAGAGGGTCAGTACTGAGGGAGTGCCGCACTGTCAGAGGGTCAGTACTGAGGGAGTGCCGCACTGTCAGAGGGTCAGTACTGAGGGAGTGCCGCACTGTCAGAGGGTCAGTACTGAGGGAGTTCCGCACTGTCAGAGGGTCAGCACTGAGGGAGTGCCGCACTGTCAGAGGGTCAGTACTGAGGGAGGGCCGCACTGTCAGAGGGTCAGTACTGAGGGAGTGCCGCACTGTCAGAGGGTCAGTACTGAGGGAGTGCTGCACTGTCAGAGGGTCAGTACTGAGGGAGTGCCGCATTGTCAGAGGGTCAGTACTGAGGGAGTGCCGCACTGTCAGAGGGTCAGTACTGAGGGAGTGCTGCACTGTCAGAGGGTCAGTACTGAGGGAGTGCTGCACTGACCGAGGGTCAGTACTGAGGGAGTGCTGCACTGTCAGAGGGTCAGTACTGAGGGAGTGCCGTACTGTCAGAGGGTCAGTACTGAGGGAGTGCCGCACTGTCAGAGGGTCAGTACTGAGGGAGTGCCGCACTGTCAGAGGGTCAGTACCGAGGGAGTGCTGCACTGTCAGAGGGACAGTACTGAGGGAGTGCCGCACTGTCAGAGGGTCAGTACTGAGGGAGTGCCGCACTGTCAGAGGGTCAGTACTGAGGGAGTGCCGCAATGTCAGAGGGTCAGTACTGAGGGAGTGCCGCACTGTCAGAGGGTCAGTACCGAGGGAGTGCTGCACTGTCAGAGGGACAGTACTGAGGGAGTGCCGCACTGTCAGAGGGTCAGTACTGAGGGAGTGCCGCACTGTCAGAGGGTCAGTACTGAGGGAGTGCCGCACTGTCAGAGGGTCAGTACTGAGGGTGTGCCGCACTGTCAGAGGGTCAGTACTGAGGGAGTGCCGCACTGTCAAAGGGTCAGTGCTGAGGGAGTGCTGCACTGTCAGAGGGTCAGTACTGAGGGAGTACCGCACTGTAAGAGGGTCAGTACTGAGGGAGTGCCGCACTGTCAGAGGGTCAGTACTGAGGGTGTGCCGCACTGTCAGAGGGTCAGTACTGAGGGAGTGCCGCACTGTCAGAGGGTCAGTACTGAGGGGGTGCAGCACAGTCAGAGTGTCAGTACTGAGGGAGTGCCGCACTGTCAGAGGGTCAGTACTGAGGGGGTGCAGCACAGTCAGAGTGTCAGTGCTGAGGGAGTGCTGCACTGTCAGAGGGTCAGTACTGAGGGAGTGCTGCACTGTCAGAGGGTCAGTACTGAGGGAGTGCTGCACTGTCAGAGGGTCAGTACTGAGGGAGTGAGGAATTGTCAGAGGTTGAGTACTGAGGGAGTGCTGCACTGTCAGAGAGTCAGTACTGAGGGAGTGCTGCACTGTCAGAGGGTCAGTACTGAGGGAGTGCCGCACTGTCAGAGGGTCAGTACTGAGGGAGTGCCGCACTGTCAGAGGGTCAGTACTGAGGGAGTGCTGCACTGTCAGAGGGTCAATACTGAGGGAGTGCTGCACTGTCAGAGGGTCAGTACTGAGGGAGTGCTGCACTGTCAGAGGGTCAGTGCTGAGGGTGTGCTGCACTGTCAGAGGGTCAGTACTGAGGGAGTGCTGCACTGTCAGAGGTCAGTACTGAGGGAGTGCCGCACTGTCAGAGGGTCAGTACTGAGGGAGTGCCGTACTGTCAGTGGGTCAGTACTGAGGGAGTGCCGCACTGTCAGAGGGTCAGTACTGAGGGAGGGCCGCACTGTCAGAGGGTCAGTACTGAGGGAGTGCTGCACTGTCAGAGGGTCAATACTGAGGGAGGGCCGCACTGTCAGAGGGTCAGTACTGAGTGAGTGCTGCACTGTCAGAGGGTCAGTACTGAGGGAGTGCCGCACTGTCAGAGGGTCAGTACTGAGGGAGTGCCGCACTGTCCGAGGGTCAGTACTGAGGGAGTGCCGCACTGTCAGAGGGTCAGTACTGAGGGAGTGCCACACTGTCCGAGGGTCAGTACTGAGTGAGTGCTGCACTGTCAGAGGGTCAGTACTGAGGGAGTGCTGCACTGTCCGAGGGTCAGTACTGAGAGAGTGCTGCACTGTCAGAGGGTCAGTACTGAGGGAGTGCTGCACTGTCAGAGGGTCAGTACTGAGGGAGTGCCGTACTGTCAGAGGGTCAGTACTGAGGGAGTGAGGCACTGTCAGAGGGTCAGTACTGAGGGAGTGCCGCACTGTCAGAGGGTCAGTAGTGAGGGACCGCCGCACTGTCAGAGGGTCAGTACTGAGGGAGTACCGCACTGTCAGAGGGTCAGTACTGAGGGAGTGCCACACTGTCAGAGGGTCAGTTCTGATGGAGTGCTGCACTGTCAGAGGGTCAGTACTGAGGGAGTGTCGCACTGTCAGAGGGTCAGTACTGAGGGAGTGCTGCACTGTCAGAGGGTCAGTACTGAGAGAGTGCTGCACTGTCAGAGGGTCAGTACTGAGGGAGTGCCGCATTGTCAGAGGGTCAGTACTGAGGGAGTGCTGCACTGTCAGAGGGTCAGTACTGAGGGAGTGCCGCACTGTCAGAGGGTCAGTACTGAGGGAGCGCCGCACTGTCAGAGGGTCAGTACTGAGGGAGTGCTGCACTGTCAGAGGGTCAGTACTGACGGAGTGCTGCACTGTCAGAGGGTCAGTACTGAGGGAGGGCCGCACTGTCAGAGGGTCAGTACTGAGGGAGTGCTGCACTGTCAGAGGGTCAGTACTGACGGAGTGCTGCACTGTCAGAGGGTCAGTACTGAGGGAGTGCCGCACTGTCAGAGGGTCAGCACTGAGGGAGTGCTGCACTGTCAGAGGGTCAGTACTGAGGGAGTGCCGCACTGTCAGAGGGACAGTTCTGAGGGAGTGCCGCACTGTCAGAGGATCAGTACTGAGGGAGTTCCGCACTGTCAGAGGGTCAGCACTGAGGGAGTGCCGCACTGTCACAGGGTCAGTGCTGAGGGAGTGCCGCAGTGTCAGAGAGTCAGTACTGAGTGAGTGCTGCACTCTCAGAGGGTCAGTACTGAGGGAGCGCCGCACTGTCAGAGGGTCAGTACTGAGAGAGTGTTGCACTGTCAGAGGGTCAGTACTGAGGGAGTGCTGCACTGTCAGAGGGTCAGTACTGAGGGAGTGCTGCACTGTCAGAGGGTCAGTACTGAGGGAGTGCCGCACTGTCAGAGGATCAGTACTGAGGGAGTGCTGCACTGTCAGAGGGTCAGTACTGAGGGAGTGCTGCACTGTCAGAGGGTCAGTACTGAGGGAGTTCCGCACTGTCAGAGGGTCAGTACTGACGGAGTGCTGCACTGTCAGAGGGTCAGTGCTGAGGGTGTGCTGCACTGTCAGAGGGTCAGTACTGAGGGACTGCCGCACTGCTCTGAGGGTCTGTACTGAGGGAGTGCCGCACGGTCAGAGGGTCAGTACTGAGGGAGTGAGGAATTGTCAGAGGTTGAGTACTGAGGGAGTGCCGCACTGTCAGAGGGTCAGTACTGAGGGAGTGCCGCACTGTCAGAGGGTCAGTACTGAGGGAGTGCTGCACTGTCAGAGGGTCAGTACTGAGGGAGTGCCGCACTGTCAGAGGGTCAGTACTGAGGGAGTTCCGCACTGTCAGAGGATCAGTACTGAGGGAGTGCCGCACTGTCAGAGGGTCAGTACTGAGGGAGGGCCGCACTGTCAGAGCGTCAGTACTGAGGGAGTGCCGCACTGTACTGAGGGAGTGCAGCACTCTCAGAGGGTCAGTACTGAGGGAGTGCCGCACTGTCAGAGGGTCAGTACTGAGGGAGTTCCGCACTGTCAGAGGGTCAGCACTGAGGTAGTGCCGCACTGTCAGAGGGTCAGTACTGAGGGAGGGCCGCACTGTCAGAGGGTCAGTACTGAGGGAGTGCTGCACTGTCAGAGGGTCAGTACTGAGGGAGTGCTGCACTGTCAGAGGGTCAGTACTAAGGGAGTGCCGCACTGTCAGAGGGTCAGTACTGAGGGAGTGCTGCACTGTCAGAGGGTCAGTACTGAGGGAGTGCTGCACTGTCAGAGGGTCAGTACTGAGGGAGTGCTGCACTGACCGAGGGTCAGTACTGAGGGAGTGCTGCACTGTCAGAGGGTCAGTACTGAGGGAGTGCCGTACTGTCAGAGGGTCAGTACTGAGGGAGTGCCGCACTGTCAGAGGGTCAGTACTGAGGGAGTGCCGCACTGTCAGAGGGTCAGTACCGAGGGAGTGCTGCACTGTCAGAGGGACAGTACTGAGGGAGTGCCGCACTGTCAGAGGGTCAGTACTGAGGGAGTGCCGCACTGTCAGAGGGTCAGTACTGAGGGAGTGCTGCACTGTCAGAGGGTCAGTACTGAGGGAGTACCGCACTGTAAGAGGGTCAGTACTGAGGGAGTGCTGCACTGTCAGAGGGTCAGTACTGAGGGTGTGCCGCACTGTCAGAGGGTCAGTACTGAGGGAGTGCCGCACTGTCAGAGGGTCAGTACTGAGGGGGTGCAGCACAGTCAGAGTGTCAGTACTGAGGGAGTGCCGCACTGTCAGAGGGTCAGTACTGAGGGGGTGCAGCACAGTCAGAGTGTCAGTGCTGAGGGAGTGCTGCACTGTCAGAGGGTCAGTACTGAGGGAGTGCTGCACTGTCAGAGGGTCAGTACTGAGGGAGTGCTGCTCTGTCATAGGGTCAGTACTGAGGGAGTGAGGAATTGTCAGAGGTTGAGTACTGAGGGAGTGCTGCACTGTCAGAGGGTCAGTACTGAGGGAGTGCCGCACTGTCAGAGGGTCAGTACTGAGGGAGTGCCGCACTGTCAGAGGGTCAGTACTGAGGGAGTGCTGCACTGTCAGAGGGTCAATACTGAGGGAGTGCTGCACTGTCAGAGGGTCAGTACTGAGGGAGTGCTGCACTGTCAGAGGGTCAGTGCTGAGGGTGTGCTGCACTTTCAGAGGGTCAGTACTGAGGGAGTGCTGCACTGTCAGAGGTCAGTACTGAGGGAGTGCCGCACTGTCAGAGGGTCAGTACTGAGGGAGTGCCGCACTGTCAGTGGGTCAGTACTGAGGGAGTGCCGCACTGTCAGAGGGTCAGTACTGAGGAAGGGCCGCACTGTCAGAGGGTCAGTACTGAGGGAGTGCTGCACTGTCAGAGGGTCAATACTGAGGGGGGGCCGCACTGTCAGAGGGTCAGTACTGAGTGAGTGCTGCACTGTCAGAGGGTCAGTACTGAGGGAGTGCCGCACTGTCAGAGGGTCAGTACTGAGGGAGTGCCACACTGTCCGAGGGTCAGGACTGAGGGTGTGCCGCACTGTCAGAGGGTCAGTACTGAGGGAGTGCTGCACTGTCAGAGGGTCAGTACTGATGGAGTGCCGCACTGTCAGAGGGTCAGTACTGAGGGAGTGAGGCACTGTCAGAGGGTCAGTACTGAGGGAGTGCCGCACTGTCAGAGGGTCAGTACTGAGGGAGTGCCGCACTGTCAGAGGGTCAGTACTGAGGGAGTGCCGCACTGTCAGAGGGTCAGTACTGAGGGAGTGCTGCACTGTCAGAGGTTCAGTACTGACGGAGTGCCGCACTGTCAGAGGGTCAGTACTGAGGGAGTGATGCACTGTCAGAGGGTCAGTACTGAGGGAGTGCTGCACTGTCAGAGGTTCAGTACTGACGGAGGGCCGCACTGTCAGAGGGTCAGTACTGAGGGAGAGATGCACTGTCAGAGGGTCAGTACTGATGGAGTGCCGCACTGTCAGAGGGTCAGTACTGAGGGAGTGCCGCACTGTCAGAGGGTCAGTACTGAGGGAGTGAGGAATTGTCAGAGGTTGAGTCCTGAGGGAGTGCCGCACTGTCAGAGGGTCAGTACTGAGGGAGTGCTGCACTGTCAGAGTGTCAGTACTGAGGGAGTGCCGCACTGTAAGAGTGTCAGTACTGAGGGAGTGCCGCACTGTCAGAGGGTCAGTACTGAGGGTGTGCCGCACTGTCAGAGGGTCAGTACTGAGGGAGTGCCGCACTGTCAGAGGGTCAGTACTGAGGGGGTGCAGCACAGTCAGAGTGTCAGTACTGAGGGAGTGCCGCACTGTCAGAGGGTCAGTACTGAGGGGGTGCAGCACAGTCAGAGTGTCAGTGCTGAGGGAGTGCTGCACTGTCAGAGGGTCAGTACTGAGGGAGTGCTGCACTGTCAGAGGGTCAGTACTGAGGGAGTGCTGCACTGTCAGAGGGTCAGTACTGAGGGAGTGAGGAATTGTCAGAGGTTGAGTACTGAGGGAGTGCTGCACTGTCAGAGAGTCAGTACTGAGGGAGTGCTGCACTGTCAGAGGGTCAGTACTGAGGGAGTGCCGCACTGTCAGAGGGTCAGTACTGAGGGAGTGCCGCACTGTCAGAGGGTCAGTACTGAGGGAGTGCTGCACTGTCAGAGGGTCAATACTGAGGGAGTGCTGCACTGTCAGAGGGTCAGTACTGAGGGAGTGCTGCACTGTCAGAGGGTCAGTGCTGAGGGTGTGCTGCACTGTCAGAGGGTCAGTACTGAGGGAGTGCTGCACTGTCAGAGGTCAGTACTGAGGGAGTGCCGCACTGTCAGAGGGTCAGTACTGAGGGAGTGCCGTACTGTCAGTGGGTCAGTACTGAGGGAGTGCCGCACTGTCAGAGGGTCAGTACTGAGGGAGGGCCGCACTGTCAGAGGGTCAGTACTGAGGGAGTGCTGCACTGTCAGAGGGTCAATACTGAGGGAGGGCCGCACTGTCAGAGGGTCAGTACTGAGTGAGTGCTGCACTGTCAGAGGGTCAGTACTGAGGGAGTGCCGCACTGTCAGAGGGTCAGTACTGAGGGAGTGCCACACTGTCCGAGGGTCAGGACTGAGGGTGTGCCGCACTGTCAGAGGGTCAGTACTGAGGGAGTGCCGCACTGTCAGATGGTCAGTACTGAGGGAGTGCTGCACTGTCCGAGGGTCAGTACTGAGAGAGTGCTGCACTGTCAGAGGGTCAGTACTGAGGGAGTGCTGCACTGTCAGAGGGTCAGTACTGAGGGAGTGCCGTACTGTCAGAGGGTCAGTACTGAGGGAGTGAGGCACTGTCAGAGGGTCAGTACTGAGGGAGTGCCGCACTGTCAGAGGGTCAGTAGTGAGGGACCGCCGCACTGTCAGAGGGTCAGTACTGAGGGAGTACCGCACTGTCAGAGGGTCAGTACTGAGGGAGTGCCACACTGTCAGAGGGTCAGTTCTGATGGAGTGCTGCACTGTCAGAGGGTCAGTACTGAGGGAGTGTCGCACTGTCAGAGGGTCAGTACTGAGGGAGTGCTGCACTGTCAGAGGGTCAGTACTGAGAGAGTGCTGCACTGTCAGAGGGTCAGTACTGAGGGAGTGCCGCATTGTCAGAGGGTCAGTACTGAGGGAGTGCTGCACTGTCAGAGGGTCAGTACTGAGGGAGTGCCGCACTGTCAGAGGGTCAGTACTGAGGGAGCGCCGCACTGTCAGAGGGTCAGTACTGAGGGAGTGCTGCACTGTCAGAGGGTCAGTACTGACGGAGTGCTGCACTGTCAGAGGGTCAGTACTGAGGGAGGGCCGCACTGTCAGAGGGTCAGTACTGAGGGAGTGCTGCACTGTCAGAGGGTCAGTACTGACGGAGTGCTGCACTGTCAGAGGGTCAGTACTGAGGGAGTGCCGCACTGTCAGAGGGTCAGCACTGAGGGAGTGCTGCACTGTCAGAGGGTCAGTACTGAGGGAGTGCCGCACTGTCAGAGGGACAGTTCTGAGGGAGTGCCGCACTGTCAGAGGATCAGTACTGAGGGAGTTCCGCACTGTCAGAGGGTCAGCACTGAGGGAGTGCCGCACTGTCACAGGGTCAGTGCTGAGGGAGTGCCGCAGTGTCAGAGAGTCAGTACTGAGTGAGTGCTGCACTCTCAGAGGGTCAGTACTGAGGGAGCGCCGCACTGTCAGAGGGTCAGTACTGAGAGAGTGTTGCACTGTCAGAGGGTCAGTACTGAGGGAGTGCTGCACTGTCAGAGGGTCAGTACTGAGGGAGTGCTGCACTGTCAGAGGGTCAGTACTGAGGGAGTGCCGCACTGTCAGAGGATCAGTACTGAGGGAGTGCTGCACTGTCAGAGGGTCAGTACTGAGGGAGTGCTGCACTGTCAGAGGGTCAGTACTGAGGGAGTTCCGCACTGTCAGAGGGTCAGTACTGACGGAGTGCTGCACTGTCAGAGGGTCAGTGCTGAGGGTGTGCTGCACTGTCAGAGGGTCAGTACTGAGGGACTGCCGCACTGCTCTGAGGGTCTGTACTGAGGGAGTGCCGCACGGTCAGAGGGTCAGTACTGAGGGAGTGAGGAATTGTCAGAGGTTGAGTACTGAGGGAGTGCCGCACTGTCAGAGGGTCAGTACTGAGGGAGTGCCGCACTGTCAGAGGGTCAGTACTGAGGGAGTGCTGCACTGTCAGAGGGTCAGTACTGAGGGAGTGCCGCACTGTCAGAGGGTCAGTACTGAGGGAGTTCCGCACTGTCAGAGGATCAGTACTGAGGGAGTGCCGCACTGTCAGAGGGTCAGTACTGAGGGAGGGCCGCACTGTCAGAGCGTCAGTACTGAGGGAGTGCCGCACTGTACTGAGGGAGTGCAGCACTCTCAGAGGGTCAGTACTGAGGGAGTGCCGCACTGTCAGAGGGTCAGTACTGAGGGAGTTCCGCACTGTCAGAGGGTCAGCACTGAGGTAGTGCCGCACTGTCAGAGGGTCAGTACTGAGGGAGGGCCGCACTGTCAGAGGGTCAGTACTGAGGGAGTGCTGCACTGTCAGAGGGTCAGTACTGAGGGAGTGCTGCACTGTCAGAGGGTCAGTACTAAGGGAGTGCCGCACTGTCAGAGGGTCAGTACTGAGGGAGTGCTGCACTGTCAGAGGGTCAGTACTGAGGGAGTGCTGCACTGTCAGAGGGTCAGTACTGAGGGAGTGCTGCACTGACCGAGGGTCAGTACTGAGGGAGTGCTGCACTGTCAGAGGGTCAGTACTGAGGGAGTGCCGTACTGTCAGAGGGTCAGTACTGAGGGAGTGCCGCACTGTCAGAGGGTCAGTACTGAGGGAGTGCCGCACTGTCAGAGGGTCAGTACCGAGGGAGTGCTGCACTGTCAGAGGGACAGTACTGAGGGAGTGCCGCACTGTCAGAGGGTCAGTACTGAGGGAGTGCCGCACTGTCAGAGGGTCAGTACTGAGGGAGTGCTGCACTGTCAGAGGGTCAGTACTGAGGGAGTACCGCACTGTAAGAGGGTCAGTACTGAGGGAGTGCTGCACTGTCAGAGGGTCAGTACTGAGGGTGTGCCGCACTGTCAGAGGGTCAGTACTGAGGGAGTGCCGCACTGTCAGAGGGTCAGTACTGAGGGGGTGCAGCACAGTCAGAGTGTCAGTACTGAGGGAGTGCCGCACTGTCAGAGGGTCAGTACTGAGGGGGTGCAGCACAGTCAGAGTGTCAGTGCTGAGGGAGTGCTGCACTGTCAGAGGGTCAGTACTGAGGGAGTGCTGCACTGTCAGAGGGTCAGTACTGAGGGAGTGCTGCTCTGTCATAGGGTCAGTACTGAGGGAGTGAGGAATTGTCAGAGGTTGAGTACTGAGGGAGTGCTGCACTGTCAGAGGGTCAGTACTGAGGGAGTGCCGCACTGTCAGAGGGTCAGTACTGAGGGAGTGCCGCACTGTCAGAGGGTCAGTACTGAGGGAGTGCTGCACTGTCAGAGGGTCAATACTGAGGGAGTGCTGCACTGTCAGAGGGTCAGTACTGAGGGAGTGCTGCACTGTCAGAGGGTCAGTGCTGAGGGTGTGCTGCACTTTCAGAGGGTCAGTACTGAGGGAGTGCTGCACTGTCAGAGGTCAGTACTGAGGGAGTGCCGCACTGTCAGAGGGTCAGTACTGAGGGAGTGCCGCACTGTCAGTGGGTCAGTACTGAGGGAGTGCCGCACTGTCAGAGGGTCAGTACTGAGGAAGGGCCGCACTGTCAGAGGGTCAGTACTGAGGGAGTGCTGCACTGTCAGAGGGTCAATACTGAGGGGGGGCCGCACTGTCAGAGGGTCAGTACTGAGTGAGTGCTGCACTGTCAGAGGGTCAGTACTGAGGGAGTGCCGCACTGTCAGAGGGTCAGTACTGAGGGAGTGCCACACTGTCCGAGGGTCAGGACTGAGGGTGTGCCGCACTGTCAGAGGGTCAGTACTGAGGGAGTGCTGCACTGTCAGAGGGTCAGTACTGATGGAGTGCCGCACTGTCAGAGGGTCAGTACTGAGGGAGTGAGGCACTGTCAGAGGGTCAGTACTGAGGGAGTGCCGCACTGTCAGAGGGTCAGTACTGAGGGAGTGCCGCACTGTCAGAGGGTCAGTACTGAGGGAGTGCCGCACTGTCAGAGGGTCAGTACTGAGGGAGTGCTGCACTGTCAGAGGTTCAGTACTGACGGAGTGCCGCACTGTCAGAGGGTCAGTACTGAGGGAGTGATGCACTGTCAGAGGGTCAGTACTGAGGGAGTGCCGCACTGTCAGAGGGTCAGTACTGAGGGAGTGCTGCACTGTCAGAGGGTCAGTACTGAGGGAGTGCTGCCCTGTCAGAGGTTCAGTACTGAGTGATTGATGCACTGTCAGAGGGTCAGTACTGAGGAAGTGCCGCACTGTCAGAGGGTCAGTACTGAGGGAGTGCTGCACTGTCAGAGGGTCAGTACTGAGGGAGTGCTGCACTGTCAGAGGGTCAGTACTGACGGAGTGCTGCACTGTCAGAGGGTCAGTACTGAGGGAGTGAGGCACTGTCAGAGGGTCAGTACTGAGGGAGTGCCGCACTTTCAGAGGGTCAGTGCTGAGGGAGTGCTGCACTGTCAGAGGGTCAGTACTGACGGAGTGCTGCACTGTTAGAGGGTCAGTACTGAGGGAGTGCTGCACTGTCAGAGGGTCAGTACTGAGGGAGGGCCGCACTATCAGAGGGTCAGTACTGAGGGAGTGATGCACTGTCAGAGGGTCAGTACTGATGGAGTGCCGCACTGTCAGAGGGTCAGTACTGAGGGAGTGCCGCACTGTCAGATGGTCAGTACTGAGGGAGTGAGGAATTGTCAGAGGTTGAGTCCTGAGGGAGTGCCGCACTGTCAGAGGGTCAGTACTGAGGGAGTGCTGCACTGTCAGAGTGTCAGTACTGAGGGAGTGCCGCACTGTCAGAGGGTCAGTACTGAGGGTGTGCCGCACTGTCAGAGGGTCAGTACTGAGGGAGTGCCGCACTGTCAGAGGGTCAGTACTGAGGGGGTGCAGCACAGTCAGAGTGTCAGTACTGAGGGAGTGCCGCACTGTCAGAGGGTCAGTACTGAGGGGGTGCAGCTCAGTCAGAGTGTCAGTGCTGAGGGAGTGCTGCACTGTCAGAGGGTCAGTACTGAGGGTGTGCCGCACTGTCAGAGGGTCAGTACTGAGGGAGTGCCGCACTGTCAGAGGGTCAGTACTGAGGGAGTGCTGCTCTGTCCGAGGGTCAGTACTGAGAGAGTGCTGCACTGTCAGAGGGTCAGTACTGAGGGAGTGGGGCACTGTCAGAGGGTCATTACTGATGGAGTGCCGTCCTGTCAGAGGGTCAGTACTGAGGGAGTGAGGCACTGTCAGAGGGTCAGTACTGAGGGAGTGCCGCACTGTCAGAGGGTCAGTACTGAGAGAGTGCCGCACTGTCAGAGGGTCAGTACTGAGGGAGTGCCGCACTGTCAGAGGGGCAGTACTGAGGGAGTGCTGCACTGTCAGAGGTTCAGTACTGACGGAGTGCCGCACTGTCAGAGGGTCAGTACTGAGGGAGTGATGCACTGTCAGAGGGTCAGTGCTGAGGGAGTGCCGCACTGTCAGAGGGTCAGTACTGAGGGAGTGCTGCACTGTCAGAGGGTCAGTACTGAGGAAGTGCCGCACTGTCAGAGGGTCAGTACTGAGGGAGTGCTGCACTGTCAGAGGGTCAGTACTGAGGAAGTGCCGCACTGTCAGAGGGTCAGTACTGAGGGAGTGCTGCACTGTCAGAGGGTCAGTACTGACGGAGTGCTGCACTGTCAGAGGGTCAGTACTGAGGGAGTGAGGCACTGTCAGAGGGTCAGTACTGAGAGAGTGCCGCACTTTCAGAGGGTCAGTGCTGAGGGAGTGCTGCACTGTCAGAGGGTCAGTACTGACGGAGTGCTGCACTGTCAGAGGGTCAGTACTGAGGGAGTGCCGCACTTTCAGAGGGTCAGTGCTGAGGGAGTGCTGCACTATCAGAGGGTCAGTACTGAGGGAGTGATGCACTGTCAGAGGGTCAGTACTGAGGGAGTGCCGCACTGTCAGAGGGTCAGTACTGAGGGAGTGAGGAATTGTCAGAGGTTGAGTCCTGAGGGAGTGCCGCACTGTCAGAGGGTCAGTACTGAGGGAGTGCTGCACTGTCAGAGGGTCAGTACTGAGGGAGTGCCGCACTGTCAGAGTGTCAGTACTGAGGGAGTGCCGCACTGTCAGAGGGTCAGTACTGAGGGAGTGCTGCACTGTCAGAGGGTCAGTACTGAGGGAGTGCCGCACTGTCAGAGGATCAGTACTGAGGGAGTTCCGCACTGTCAGAGGATCAGCACTGAAGGAGGGCCGCACTGTCAGAGGGTCAGTACTGAGGGAGTGCCGCACTGTCAGAGGGTCAGTACTGAGGGAGTGCCGCACTGTCGGAGGGTCAGTACTGAGGGAGCGCCACATTGTCCGAGGGTCAGGACTGAGGGTGTGCAGCACTGTCAGAGGGTCAGTACTGAGGGAGTGCTGCACTGTCAGAGGGTCAGTACTGAGGGAGTGCTGAATTGTCCGAGGGTCAGTACTGAGGGAGTGCTGCACTGTCAGAGGGTCAGTACTGAGGGAGTGCCGCACTGTCAGACGGTCAGTACTGAGGGAGTGCCGTACTGTCAGAGGGTCAGTACAGAGGGAGTGCCGTACTGTCAGAGGGTCAGTACTGAGGGTGTGAGGCAATGTCAGAGGGTCAGTACTGAGGGAGTACAGCTCTGTCAGACGGTCAGTCCTGAGGGAGTGCCGCACTGTCATAGGGTCAGTACTGAGGGAGTGAGGAATTGTCAGAGGTTGAGTACTGAGGGAGTGCTGCACTGTCAGAGGGTCAGTACTGAGGGAGTGCTGCACTGTCAGAGGGTCTGTCCTGAGGGAGTGCTGCACTGTCAGAGGGTCAGTACTGAGGGAGTGCCGCACTGTCAGAGGGTCCGTAATGAGGGAGTGCTGCACTGTCAGAGGATCAGTACTGAGGGAGTGCTGCATTGTCCGAGGGTCAGTACTGAGGGAGTGCTGCACTGTCAGAGGGTCAGTACAGAGGGAGTGCCGTACTGTCAGAGGGTCAGTACTGAGGGTGTGAGGCACTGTCAGAGGGTCAGTACTGAGGGAGTACAGCACTGTCAGACGGTCAGTACTGAGGGAGTGCCGCACTGTCAGAGGGTCCGTACTGAGGGAGTGCTGCACTGTCAGAGGGTCTGTCCTGAGGGAGTGCTGCACTGTCAGAGGGTCAGTACTGAGGGAGTGCTGCACTGTCAGAGGGTCAGTACTGAGGGAGTGCCGCACTGTCAGAGGGTCAGTACTGAGGGAGTGCCGCACTGTCAGAGGGTCAGTACTGAGAGAGTGCCGCACTGTCAGAGGGTCAGTACTGAGGGAGTGCCGCACTGTCAGAGGGTCAGTACTGAGGGAGTGCTGCACTGTCAGAGGTTCAGTACTGACGGAGTGCCGCACTGTCAGAGGGTCAGTACTGAGGGAGTGATGCACTGTCAGAGGGTCAGTGCTGAGGGAGTGCCGCACTGTCAGAGGGTCAGTACTGAGGGAGTGCTGCACTGTCAGAGGGTCAGTACTGAGGAAGTGCCGCACTGTCAGAGGGTCAGTACTGAGGAAGTGCCGCACTGTCAGAGGGTCAGTACTGAGGGAATGCTGCACTGTCAGAGGGTCAGTACAGAGGGAGTGCAGCGCTGTCAGAGGGTCAGTACTGAGGGAGTGCCGCACTGTCAGAGGGTCAGTACTGAGGGAATGCTGCACTGTCAGAGGGTCAGTACTGACGGAGTGCTGCACTGTCAGAGGGTCAGTACTGAGGGAGTGAGGCACTGTCAGAGGGTCAGTACTGAGAGAGTGCCGCACTTTCAGAGGGTCAGTGCTGAGGGAGTGCTGCACTGTCAGAGGGTCAGTACTGACGGAGTGCTGCACTGTCAGAGGGTCAGTACTGAGGGAGTGCTGCACTGTCAGAGGGTCAGTACTGAGGGAGGGCCGCACTATCAGAGGGTCAGTACTGAGGGAGTGATGCACTGTCAGAGGGTCAGTACTGAGGGAGTGCCGCACTGTCAGCGGGTCAGTACTGAGGGAGTGCCGCACTGTCAGAGGGTCAGTACTGAGGGAGTGAGGAATTGTCAGAGGTTGAGTCCTGAGGGAGTGCCGCACTGTCAGAGCGTCAGTACTGAGGGAGAGCTGCACTGTCAGAGGGTCAGTACTGAGGGAGTGCCGCACTGTCAGAATGTCAGTACTGAGGGAGTGCCGCACTGTCAGAGGGTCAGTACTGAGGGAGTGCTGCACTGTCAGAGGGTCAGTACTGAGGGAGTGCCGCACTGTCAGAGGATCAGTACTGAGGGAGGGCCGCACTGTCAGAGGGTCAGTACTGAGGGAGTGCCGCACTGTCAGAGGGTCAGTACTGAGGAAGCGCCACATTGTCCGAGGGTCAGGACTGAGGGTGTGCAGCACTGTCAGAGGGTCAGTACTGAGGGAGTGCTGCACTGTCAGAGGGTCAGTACTGAGGGAGTGCTGAATTGTCCGAGGGTCAGTACTGAGGGAGTGCTGCACTGTCAGAGGGTCAGTACTGAGGGAGTGCCGCACTGTCAGACGGTCAGTACTGAGGGAGTGCCGTACTGTCAGAGGGTCAGTACTGAGGGAGTGCCGTACTGTCAGAGGGTCAGTACTGAGGGTGTGAGGCACTGTCAGAGGGTCAGTACTGAGGGAGTACAGCTCTGTCAGACGGTCAGTCCTGAGGGAGTGCCGCACTGTCAGAGGGTCCGTACTGAGGGAGTGCTGCACTGTCAGAGGGTCTGTCCTGAGGGAGTGCTGCACTGTCAGAGGGTCAGTACTGAGGGAGTGCCGCACTGTCAGAGGGTCCGTACTGAGGGAGTGCTGCACTGTCAGAGGATCAGTACTGAGGGAGTTCCGCACTGTCAGAGGATCAGCACTGAAGGAGGGCCGCACTGTCAGAGGGTCAGTACTGAGGGAGTGCCGCACTGTCAGAGGGTCAGTACTGAGGGAGTGCCGCACTGTCGGAGGGTCAGCACTGAGGGAGCGCCACATTGTCCGAGGGTCAGGACTGAGGGTGTGCAGCACTGTCAGAGGGTCAGTACTGAGGGAGTGCTGCACTGTCAGAGGGTCAGTACTGAGGGAGTGCTGAATTGTCCGAGGGTCAGTACTGAGGGAGTGCTGCACTGTCAGAGGGTCAGTACTGAGGGAGTGCCGCACTGTCAGACGGTCAGTACTGAGGGAGTGCCGTACTGTCAGAGGGTCAGTACTGAGGGAGTGCCGTACTGTCAGAGGGTCAGTACTGAGGGTGTGAGGCAATGTCAGAGGGTCAGTACTGAGGGAGTACAGCTCTGTCAGACGGTCAGTCCTGAGGGAGTGCCGCACTGTCATAGGGTCAGTACTGAGGGAGTGAGGAATTGTCAGAGGTTGAGTACTGAGGGAGTGCTGCACTGTCAGAGGGTCAGTACTGAGGGAGTGCTGCACTGTCAGAGGGTCTGTCCTGAGGGAGTGCTGCACTGTCAGAGGGTCAGTACTGAGGGAGTGCCGCACTGTCAGAGGGTCCGTACTGAGGGAGTGCTGCACTGTCAGAGGATCAGTACTGAGGGAGTGCCGCACTGTCAGAGGGTCAGTACTGAGGGAGTGCTGCACTGTCAGAGGGTCAGTACTGAGGGAGTGCTGCATTGTCCGAGGGTCAGTACTGAGGGAGTGCTGCACTGTCAGAGGGTCAGTACAGAGGGAGTGCCGTACTGTCAGAGGGTCAGTACTGAGGGTGTGAGGCACTGTCAGAGGGTCAGTACTGAGGGAGTACAGCACTGTCAGACGGTCAGTACTGAGGGAGTGCCGCACTGTCAGAGGGTCCGTACTGAGGGAGTGCTGCACTGTCAGAGGGTCTGTCCTGAGGGAGTGCTGCACTGTCAGAGGGTCAGTACTGAGGGAGTGCTGCACTGTCAGAGGGTCAGTACTGAGGGAGTGCCGCACTGTCAGAGGGTCAGTACTGAGGGAGTGCCGCACTGTCAGAGGGTCAGTACTGAGAGAGTGCCGCACTGTCAGAGGGTCAGTACTGAGGGAGTGCCGCACTGTCAGAGGGTCAGTACTGAGGGAGTGCTGCACTGTCAGAGGTTCAGTACTGACGGAGTGCCGCACTGTCAGAGGGTCAGTACTGAGGGAGTGATGCACTGTCAGAGGGTCAGTGCTGAGGGAGTGCCGCACTGTCAGAGGGTCAGTACTGAGGGAGTGCTGCACTGTCAGAGGGTCAGTACTGAGGAAGTGCCGCACTGTCAGAGGGTCAGTACTGAGGGAGTGCTGCACTGTCAGAGGGTCAGTACTGAGGGAATGCTGCACTGTCAGAGGGTCAGTACTGACGGAGTGCTGCACTGTCAGAGGGTCAGTACTGAGGGAGTGAGGCACTGTCAGAGGGTCAGTACTGAGAGAGTGCCGCACTTTCAGAGGGTCAGTGCTGAGGGAGTGCTACACTGTCAGAGGGTCAGTACTGACGGAGTGCTGCACTGTCAGAGGGTCAGTACTGAGGGAGTGCTGCACTGTCAGAGGGTCAGTACTGAGGGAGGGCCGCACTATCAGAGGGTCAGTACTGAGGGAGTGATGCACTGTCAGAGGGTCAGTACTGAGGGAGTGCCGCACTGTCAGAGGGTCAGTACTGAGGGAGTGCCGCACTGTCAGAGGGTCAGTACTGAGGGAGTGAGGAATTGTCAGAGGTTGAGTCCTGAGGGAGTGCCGCACTGTCAGAGGGTCAGTACTGAGGGAGAGCTGCACTGTCAGAGGGTCAGTACTGAGGGAGTGCCGCACTGTCAGAATGTCAGTACTGAGGGAGTGCCGCACTGTCAGAGGGTCAGTACTGAGGGAGTGCTGCACTGTCAGAGGGTCAGTACTGAGGGAGTGCCGCACTGTCAGAGGATCAGTACTGAGGGAGTTCCGCACTGTCAGAGGATCAGCACTGAGGGAGGGCCGCACTGTCAGAGGGTCAGTACTGAGGGAGGGCCGCACTGTCAGAGGGTCAGTACTGAGGGAGTGCCGCACTGTCGGAAGGTCAGTACTGAGGGAGCGCCACATTGTCCGAGGGTCAGGACTGAGGGTGTGCAGCACTGTCAGAGGGTCAGTACTGAGGGAGTGCTGCACTGTCAGAGGGTCAGTACTGAGGGAGTGCTGAATTGTCCGAGGGTCAGTACTGAGGGAGTGCTGCACTGTCAGAGGGTCAGTACTGAGGGAGTGCCGCACTGTCAGACGGTCAGTACTGAGGGAGTGCCGTACTGTCAGAGGGTCAGTACTGAGGGAGTGCCGTACTGTCAGAGGGTCAGTACTGAGGGTGTGAGGCACTGTCAGAGGGTCAGTACTGAGGGAGTACAGCTCTGTCAGACGGTCAGTCCTGAGGGAGTGCCGCACTGTCAGAGGGTCCGTACTGAGGGAGTGCTGCACTGTCAGAGGGTCTGTCCTGAGGGAGTGCTGCACTGTCAGAGGGTCAGTACTGAGGGAGTGCCGCACTGTCAGAGGGTCCGTACTGAGGGAGTGCTGCACTGTTAGAGGATCAGTACTGAGGGAGTGCTGCATTGTCCGAGGGTCAGTACTGAGGGAGTGCTGCACTGTCAGAGGGTCAGTACTGAGGGAGTGCCGTACTGTCAGAGGGTCAGTACTGAGGGTGTGAGGCACTGTCAGAGGGTCAGTCCTGAGGGAGTACAGCACTGTCAGACGGTCAGTACTGAGGGAGTGCCGCAGTGTCAGAGGGTCCGTACTGAGGGAGTGCTGCACTGTCAGAGGGTCTGTCCTGAGGGAGTGCTGCACTGTCAGAGGGTCAGTACTGAGGGAGTGCTGCACTGTCAGAGGGTCAGTACTGAGGGAGTGCCGCACTGTCAGAGGGTCAGTACTGAGGGAGTGCCGCACTGTCAAAGGGTCAGTACTGAGGGAGTGCTGCACTGCCGGAGGGTCAGTACTGAGGGAGTGCCGCACTGTCAGAGGGTCAGTACTGAGGGAGTGCTGCACTGTCAGAGGGTCAGTACTGAGGGAGTGCCGCACTGTCAGAGGGTCAATACTGAGGGAGTGCCGCACTGTCAGAGGGTGAGTACTGAGGGAGTGCTGCACTGTCAGAGGGTCAGTACTGAGGGAGTGCTGCACTGTCAGAGGGTCAGTACTGAGTGAGTACAGCTCTGTCAGACGGTCAGTCCTGAGGGAGTGCCGCACTGTCATAGGGTCAGTACTGAGGGAGTGAGGAATTGTCAGAGGTTGAGTACTGAGGGAGTGCTGCACTGTCAGAGGGTCAGTACTGAGGGAGTGCTGCACTGTCAGAGGGTCTGTCCTGAGGGAGTGCTGCACTGTCAGAGGGTCAGTACTGAGGGAGTGCCGCACTGTCAGAGGGTCCGTAATGAGGGAGTGCTGCACTGTCAGAGGATCAGTACTGAGGGAGTGCTGCATTGTCCGAGGGTCAGTACTGAGGGAGTGCTGCACTGTCAGAGGGTCAGTACAGAGGGAGTGCCGTACTGTCAGAGGGTCAGTACTGAGGGTGTGAGGCACTGTCAGAGGGTCAGTACTGAGGGAGTACAGCACTGTCAGACGGTCAGTACTGAGGGAGTGCCGCACTGTCAGAGGGTCCGTACTGAGGGAGTGCTGCACTGTCAGAGGGTCTGTCCTGAGGGAGTGCTGCACTGTCAGAGGGTCAGTACTGAGGGAGTGCTGCACTGTCAGAGGGTCAGTACTGAGGGAGTGCCGCACTGTCAGAGGGTCAGTACTGAGGGAGTGCCGCACTGTCAGAGGGTCAGTACTGAGAGAGTGCCGCACTGTCAGAGGGTCAGTACTGAGGGAGTGCCGCACTGTCAGAGGGTCAGTACTGAGGGAGTGCTGCACTGTCAGAGGTTCAGTACTGACGGAGTGCCGCACTGTCAGAGGGTCAGTACTGAGGGAGTGATGCACTGTCAGAGGGTCAGTGCTGAGGGAGTGCCGCACTGTCAGAGGGTCAGTACTGAGGGAGTGCTGCACTGTCAGAGGGTCAGTACTGAGGAAGTGCCGCACTGTCAGAGGGTCAGTACTGAGGGAGTGCTGCACTGTCAGAGGGTCAGTACTGAGGAAGTGCCGCACTGTCAGAGGGTCAGTACTGAGGGAATGCTGCACTGTCAGAGGGTCAGTACTGACGGAGTGCTGCACTGTCAGAGGGTCAGTACTGAGGGAGTGAGGCACTGTCAGAGGATCAGTACTGAGAGAGTGCCGCACTTTCAGAGGGTCAGTGCTGAGGGAGTGCTGCACTGTCAGAGGGTCAGTACTGACGGAGTGCTGCACTGTCAGAGTGTCAGTACTGAGGGAGTGCTGCACTGTCAGAGGGTCAGTACTGAGGGAGGGCCGCACTATCAGAGGGTCAGTACTGAGGGAGTGATGCACTGTCAGAGGGTCAGTACTGAGGGAGTGCCGCACTGTCAGAGGGTCAGTACTGAGGGAGTGCCGCACTGTCAGAGGGTCAGTACTGAGGGAGTGAGGAATTGTCAGAGGTTGAGTCCTGAGGGAGTGCCGCACTGTCAGAGGGTCAGTACTGAGGGAGTGCTGCACTGTCAGAGGGTCAGTACTGAGTGAGTACAGCTCTGTCAGACGGTCAGTCCTGAGGGAGTGCCGCACTGTCATAGGGTCAGTACTGAGGGAGTGAGGAATTGTCAGAGGTTGAGTACTGAGGGAGTGCTGCACTGTCAGAGGGTCAGTACTGAGGGAGTGCTGCACTGTCAGAGGGTCTGTCCTGAGGGAGTGCTGCACTGTCAGAGGGTCAGTACTGAGGGAGTGCCGCACTGTCAGAGGGTCCGTAATGAGGGAGTGCTGCACTGTCAGAGGATCAGTACTGAGGGAGTGCTGCATTGTCCGAGGGTCAGTACTGAGGGAGTGCTGCACTGTCAGAGGGTCAGTACAGAGGGAGTGCCGTACTGTCAGAGGGTCAGTACTGAGGGTGTGAGGCACTGTCAGAGGGTCAGTACTGAGGGAGTACAGCACTGTCAGACGGTCAGTACTGAGGGAGTGCCGCACTGTCAGAGGGTCCGTACTGAGGGAGTGCTGCACTGTCAGAGGGTCTGTCCTGAGGGAGTGCTGCACTGTCAGAGGGTCAGTACTGAGGGAGTGCTGCACTGTCAGAGGGTCAGTACTGAGGGAGTGCCGCACTGTCAGAGGGTCAGTACTGAGGGAGTGCCGCACTGTCAGAGGGTCAGTACTGAGAGAGTGCCGCACTGTCAGAGGGTCAGTACTGAGGGAGTGCCGCACTGTCAGAGGGTCAGTACTGAGGGAGTGCTGCACTGTCAGAGGTTCAGTACTGACGGAGTGCCGCACTGTCAGAGGGTCAGTACTGAGGGAGTGATGCACTGTCAGAGGGTCAGTGCTGAGGGAGTGTCGCACTGTCAGAGGGTCAGTACTGAGGGAGTGCTGCACTGTCAGAGGGTCAGTACTGAGGAAGTGCCGCACTGTCAGAGGGTCAGTACTGAGGGAGTGCTGCACTGTCAGAGGGTCAGTACTGAGGAAGTGCCGCACTGTCAGAGGGTCAGTACTGAGGGAATGCTGCACTGTCAGAGGGTCAGTACTGACGGAGTGCTGCACTGTCAGAGGGTCAGTACTGAGGGAGTGAGGCACTGTCAGAGGATCAGTACTGAGAGAGTGCCGCACTTTCAGAGGGTCAGTGCTGAGGGAGTGCTGCACTGTCAGAGGGTCAGTACTGACGGAGTGCTGCACTGTCAGAGTGTCAGTACTGAGGGAGTGCTGCACTGTCAGAGGGTCAGTACTGAGGGAGGGCCGCACTATCAGAGGGTCAGTACTGAGGGAGTGATGCACTGTCAGAGGGTCAGTACTGAGGGAGTGCCGCACTGTCAGAGGGTCAGTACTGAGGGAGTGCCGCACTGTCAGAGGGTCAGTACTGAGGGAGTGAGGAATTGTCAGAGGTTGAGTCCTGAGGGAGTGCCGCACTGTCAGAGGGTCAGTACTGAGGGAGAGCTGCACTGTCAGAGGGTCAGTACTGAGGGAGTGCCGCACTGTCAGAATGTCAGTACTGAGGGAGTGCCGCACTGTCAGAGGGTCAGTACTGAGGGAGTGCTGCACTGTCAGAGGGTCAGTACTGAGGGAGTGCCGCACTGTCAGAGGATCAGTACTGAGGGAGTTCCGCACTGTCAGAGGATCAGCACTGAGGGAGGGCCGCACTGTCAGAGGGTCAGTACTGAGGGAGTGCCGCACTGTCAGAGGGTCAGTACTGAGGGAGTGCCGCACTGTCGGAGGGTCAGTACTGAGGGAGCGCCACATTGTCCGAGGGTCAGAACTGAGGGTGTGCAGCACTGTCAGAGGGTCAGTACTGAGGGAGTGCTGCACTGTCAGAGGGTCAGTACTGAGGGAGTGCTGAATTGTCCGAGGGTCAGTACTGAGGGAGTGCTGCACTGTCAGAGGGTCAGTACTGAGGGAGTGCCGCACTGTCAGACGGTCAGTACTGAGGGAGTGCCGTACTGTCAGAGGGTCAGTACTGAGGGAGTGCCGTACTGTCAGAGGGTCAGTACTGAGGGTGTGAGGCACTGTCAGAGGGTCAGTACTGAGGGAGTACAGCTCTGTCAGACGGTCAGTCCTGAGGGAGTGCCGCACTGTCAGAGGGTCCGTACTGAGGGAGTGCTAAACTGTCAGAGGGTCTGTCCTGAGGGAGTGCTGCACTGTCAGAGGGTCAGTACTGAGGGAGTGCCGCACTGTCAGAGGGTCCGTACTGAGGGAGTGCTGCACTGTCAGAGGATCAGTACTGAGGGAGTTCCGCACTGTCAGAGGATCAGCACTGAAGGAGGGCCGCACTGTCAGAGGGTCAGTACTGAGGGAGTGCCGCACTGTCAGAGGGTCAGTACTGAGGGAGTGCCGCACTGTCGGAGGGTCAGCACTGAGGGAGCGCCACATTGTCCGAGGGTCAGGACTGAGGGTGTGCAGCACTGTCAGAGGGTCAGTACTGAGGGAGTGCTGCACTGTCAGAGGGTCAGTACTGAGGGAGTGCTGAATTGTCCGAGGGTCAGTACTGAGGGAGTGCTGCACTGTCAGAGGGTCAGTACTGAGGGAGTGCCGCACTGTCAGACGGTCAGTACTGAGGGAGTGCCGTACTGTCAGAGGGTCAGTACTGAGGGAGTGCCGTACTGTCAGAGGGTCAGTACTGAGGGTGTGAGGCAATGTCAGAGGGTCAGTACTGAGGGAGTACAGCTCTGTCAGACGGTCAGTCCTGAGGGAGTGCCGCACTGTCATAGGGTCAGTACTGAGGGAGTGAGGAATTGTCAGAGGTTGAGTACTGAGGGAGTGCTGCACTGTCAGAGGGTCAGTACTGAGGGAGTGCTGCACTGTCAGAGGGTCTGTCCTGAGGGAGTGCTGCACTGTCAGAGGGTCAGTACTGAGGGAGTGCCGCACTGTCAGAGGGTCCGTACTGAGGGAGTGCTGCACTGTCAGAGGATCAGTACTGAGGGAGTGCTGCATTGTCCGAGGGTCAGTACTGAGGGAGTGCTGCACTGTCAGAGGGTCAGTACAGAGGGAGTGCCGTACTGTCAGAGGGTCAGTACTGAGGGAGTACAGCACTGTCAGACGGTCAGTACTGAGGGAGTGCCGCACTGTCAGAGGGTCCGTACTGAGGGAGTGCTGCACTGTCAGAGGGTCTGTCCTGAGGGAGTGCTGCACTGTCAGAGGGTCAGTACTGAGGGAGTGCTGCACTGTCAGAGGGTCAGTACTGAGGGAGTGCCGCACTGTCAGAGGGTCAGTACTGAGGGAGTGCCGCACTGTCAGAGGGTCAGTACTGAGAGAGTGCCGCACTGTCAGAGGGTCAGTACTGAGGGAGTGCCGCACTGTCAGAGGGTCAGTACTGAGGGAGTGCTGCACTGTCAGAGGTTCAGTACTGACGGAGTGCCGCACTGTCAGAGGGTCAGTACTGAGGGAGTGATGCACTGTCAGAGGGTCAGTGCTGAGGGAGTGCCGCACTGTCAGAGGGTCAGTACTGAGGGAGTGCTGCACTGTCAGAGGGTCAGTACTGAGGAAGTGCCGCACTGTCAGAGGGTCAGTACTGAGGGAGTGCTGCACTGTCAGAGGGTCAGTACTGAGGAAGTGCCGCACTGTCAGAGGGTCAGTACTGAGGGAATGCTGCACTGTCAGAGGGTCAGTACTGACGGAGTGCTGCACTGTCAGAGGGTCAGTACTGAGGGAGTGAGGCACTGTCAGAGGGTCAGTACTGAGAGAGTGCCGCACTTTCAGAGGGTCAGTGCTGAGGGAGTGCTGCACTGTCAGAGGGTCAGTACTGACGGAGTGCTGCACTGTCAGAGGGTCAGTACTGAGGGAGTGCTGCACTGTCAGAGGGTCAGTACTGAGGGAGGGCCGCACTATCAGAGGGTCAGTACTGAGGGAGTGATGCACTGTCAGAGGGTCAGTACTGAGGGAGTGCCGCACTGTCAGAGGGTCAGTACTGAGGGAGTGCCGCACTGTCAGAGGGTCAGTACTGAGGGAGTGAGGAATTGTCAGAGGTTGAGTCCTGAGGGAGTGCCGCACTGTCAGAGGGTCAGTACTGAGGGAGAGCGGCACTGTCAGAGGGTCAGTACTGAGGGAGTGCCGCACTGTCAGAATGTCAGTACTGAGGGAGTGCCGCACTGTCAGAGGGTCAGTACTGAGGGAGTGCTGCACTGTCAGAGGGTCAGTACTGAGGGAGTGCCGCACTGTCAGAGGATCAGTACTGAGGGAGTTCCGCACTGTCAGAGGATCAGCACTGAGGGAGGGCCGCACTGTCAGAGGGTCAGTACTGAGGGAGGGCCGCACTGTCAGAGGGTCAGTACTGAGGGAGTGCCGCACTGTCGGAGGGTCAGTACTGAGGGAGCGCCACATTGTCCGAGGGTCAGGACTGAGGGTGTGCAGCACTGTCAGAGGGTCAGTACTGAGGGAGTGCTGCACTGTCAGAGGGTCAGTACTGAGGGAGTGCTGAATTGTCCGAGGGTCAGTACTGAGGGAGTGCTGCACTGTCAGAGGGTCAGTACTGAGGGAGTGCCGCACTGTCAGACGGTCAGTACTGAGGGAGTGCCGTACTGTCAGAGGGTCAGTACTGAGGGAGTGCCGTACTGTCAGAGGGTCAGTACTGAGGGTGTGAGGCACTGTCAGAGGGTCAGTACTGAGGGAGTACAGCTCTGTCAGACGGTCAGTCCTGAGGGAGTGCCGCACTGTCAGAGGGTCCGTACTGAGGGAGTGCTGCACTGTCAGAGGGTCTGTCATGAGGGAGTGCTGCACTGTCAGAGGGTCAGTACTGAGGGAGTGCCGCACTGTCAGAGGGTCCGTACTGAGGGAGTGCTGCACTGTCAGAGGATCAGTACTGAGGGAGTGCTGCATTGTCCGAGGGTCAGTACTGAGGGAGTGCTGCACTGTCAGAGGGTCAGTACTGAGGGAGTGCCGTACTGTCAGAGGGTCAGTACTGAGGGTGTGAGGCACTGTCAGAGGGTCAGTACTGAGGGAGTACAGCACTGTCAGACGGTCAGTACTGAGGGAGTGCCGCACTGTCAGAGGGTCCGTACTGAGGGAGTGCTGCACTGTCAGAGGGTCTGTCCTGAGGGAGTGCTGCACTGTCAGAGGGTCAGTACTGAGGGAGTGCTGCACTGTCAGAGGGTCAGTACTGAGGGAGTGCCGCACTGTCAAAGGGTCAGTACTGAGGGAGTGCTGCACTGTCGGAGGGTCAGTACTGAGGGAGTGCCGCACTGTCAGAGGGTCAGTACTGAGGGAGTGCTGCACTGTCAGAGGGTCAGTACTGAGGGAGTGCCGCACTGTCAGAGGGTCAATACTGAGGGAGTGCCGCACTGTCAGAGGGTGAGTACTGAGGGAGTGCTGCACTGTCAGAGGGTCAGTACTGAGGGAGTGCTGCACTGTCAGAGGGTCAGTACTGAGGGAGTGCGGCACTGTCAGAGGGTCAGTACTGAGGGAGAGCTGCACTGTCAGAGGGTCTGTCCTGAGGGAGTGCTGCACTGTCAGAGGGTCTGTCCTGAGGGAGTGCCACACTGTCAGAGGGTCAGTACTGAGGGAGTTCTGCACTGTCAGAGGGTCAGTACTGAGGGAGTGCTGCACTGTCAAAGGGTCAGTACTGAGGGAGTGCTGCACTGTCAGAGGGTCAGTACTAACGGAGAGCTGCACTGTCAGAGGGTCAGTACTGAGGGAGTGCAGCACTGTCAGAGGGTCACTACTGAGGGAGTGCTGCACTGTCAGAGGGTCAGTACTGAGGGAGTGCCGCACTGTCAGAGGGTCAGTACTGTGGGAGTGCTGCACTGTCAGAGGGTCAGTACTGAGGGAGTGCCGCACTGTCAGAGGGTCAGTACTGAGGGAGTGCTGCAATGTCAGAGGGTCAGTACTGAGGGAGTGCTGCAATGTCAGAGGGTCAGTACTGAGGGAGTGCTGCAATGTCAGAGGGTCAGTACTGAGGGAGTGCTGCACTGTCAGAGGGTCAGTACTGAGGGAGTGCCGCACTGTCAGAGGGTCAGTACTGAGGGAGTGCCGCACTGTCAGAGGGTCAGTACTGAGGGAGTGCCGCACTGTCAGAGGGTCAGTACTGAGGGAGTGCCGCACTGTCAGAGGGTCAGTACTGTGGGAGTGCTGCACTGTCAGAGGGTCAGTACTGAGGGAGTGCCGCACTGTCAGAGGGTCAGTACTGAGGGAGTGCTGCACTGTCAGAGGGTCAGTACTGAGGGAGTGCCGCACTGTCAGAGGGTCAGTACTGAAGGAGTGCTGCACTGTCAGAGGGTCTGTCCTGAGGCAGTGCCGCACTGTCTGAGGGTCAGTACTGAGGGAGTGCCTAACTGTCAGAGGGTCAGTACTGAGGGAGTGCTGCACTGTCGGAGGGTCAGTACTGAGGGAGTGCCTCACTGTCAGAGGGTCAGTACTGAGGGAGTGCCGCACTGTCAGAGGGTCAGTACTGAGGGAGTACCGCACTGTCAGAGGGTTAGTCCTGAGGGAGTGCCGCACTGTCAGAGGGTCAGTACTGAGGGAGTGCCGCACTGTCAGAGGGTCAGTACTGAGGGAGCGCCGCACTGTCAGAGGGTCAGTAATGAGGGAGTGCCGCACTGTCAGAGGGTCAGCACTGAGGGAGTTCCGCACTGTCAGAGGATCAGTACTGAGTGAGTGCCGCACTGTCAGAGGGTCAGTACTGAGGGAGGGCCGCACTGTCAGAGGGTCAGTACTGAGGGAGTGCTGCACTGTCAGAGGGTCAGTCCTGAGGGAGTGCCGCACTGTCAGAGGGTCAGTACTGAGGGAGTGCCGCACTGTCAGAGGGTCAGTACTGAGGGAGTGCCGCACTGTCAGAGGGTCAGTACTGAGGGAGTTCCGCACTGTCAGAGGGTCAGTACTGAGGGAGTGCCGCACTGTCAGAGGGTCAGTACTGAGGGAGTTCCGCACTGTCAGAGGGTCAGTACTGAGGGAGTGCCGCACTGTCAGAGGGTCAGTACTGAGGGAGGGCCGCACTGTCAGAGGGTCAGTACTGAGTGAGTGCTGCACTCTCAGAGGGTAAGTACTGAGGGAGTGCCGCACTGTCAGAGGGTCAGTACTGAGGGAGGGCCGCACTGTCAGAGGGTCAGTACTGAGTGAGTGCTGCACTCTCAGAGGGTCAGTACTGAGGGAGTGCCGCACTGTCAGAAGGTCAGTACTGAGGGAGTGCTGCACTGTCGGAGGGTCAGTACTGAGGGAGTGCCACACTGTCCGAGGGTCAGGACTGAGGGTGTGCCGCACTGTCAGAGGGTCAGTACTGAGGGAGTGCCGCACTGTCAGAGGGTCAGTACTGAGGGAGTGCTGCACTGTCAGACGGTCAGTACTGAGGGAGTACCGCACTGTCAGAGGGTCAGTACTGAGGGAGTGAGGCACTGTCAGAGGGACAGTACTGAGGTTGTGCTGCACTGTTAGAGGGTCAGTACTGAGGGAGTGCCGTACTGTCAGAGGGTCAGTACTGAGGGACTGCTGCACTGTCAGAGGGTCAGTAATGAGGGAGTGCCGCACTGTCAGAGGGTCAGTACTGAGGGAGTGCCGCACTGTCAGAGGGTCAGTACTGAGGGAGTGAGGCACTGTCAGAGGGTCAGTACTGAGGTTGTGCTGCACTGTTAGAGGGTCAGTACTGAGGGAGTGCCGTACTGTCAGAGGGTCAGTACTGAGGGACTGCTGCACTGTCAGAGGGTCAGTAATGAGGGAGTGCCGCACTGTCAGAGGGTCAGTACTGAGGGAGTGCCGCACTGTCAGAGGGTCAGTACTGAGGGAGTGCTGCACTGTCAGAGGGTCAGTACTGAGGGAGTGCTGCACTGTCAGAGGGTCAGTACTGAGGGAGTGCCGTACTGTCAGAGGTTCAGTACTGAGGGAGTGAGGCACTGTCAGAGGGTCAGTACTGAGGGAGTGCAGCACTGTCAGACGGTCAGTACTGAGGGAGTACCGCACTGTCAGAGGGTCAGTACTGAGGGAGTGCTGCACTCTCAGAGGTTCAGTACTGAGGGAGTGCCGCACTGTCAGAGTTTCAGTACTGAGGGAGTGCCGCACTTTCAGAGGGTCAGTACAGAGGGAGTGATGCACTGTCAGAGGGTCAGTACTGAGGGAGTGCCGCACTGTCAGAGGGTCAGTACTGAGGGAGAGCTGCACTGTCAGAGGGTCAGTACTGAGGGAGTGCCGCACTGTCAGAGGGTCAGTACTGAGGGAGTGCTGCACTGTCAGAGGGTCAGTACTGAGGGAGTGCCGCACTGTCAGAGGGTCAGTACTGAGGGAGTGCTGCACTGTCAGAGGGTCTGTCCTGAGGCAGTGCCGCACTGTCGGAGGGTCAGTACTGAGGGAGTACCGCACTGTCAGAGGGTCAGTACTGAGGGAGTGCTGCACTGTCGGAGGGTCAGTACTGAGGGAGTGCCGCACTGTCAGAGGGTCAGTACTGAGGGAGTGCCGCACTGTCAGAAGGTCAGTACTGAGGGAGTGCCGCATTGTCAGAGGGTCAGTACTGAGGGTGTGCCGCACTGTCAGAGGTTCAGTACTGAGGGAGTGCTGCACTGTCAGAGGGTCAGTACTGAGGGAGTGCCGCACTGTCAGAGGGTCAGTACTGACGGAGTGCCGCATTGTCAGAGGGTCAGTACTGAGGGAGTGCCGCACTGTCAGAGGGTCAGTACTGAGGGAGTGCTGCACTGTCAGAGGGTCAGTACTGAGGGAGTGCCGCACTGTCAGAGGGTCAGTACTGAGGGAGTGCTGCACTGTCAGAGGGTCAGTACTGAGGGAGTGCCGCACTGTCAGAGTGTCAGTGCTGAGGGAGTGCTGCTCTGTCAGAGGGTCAGTACTGAGGGAGCGCCGCACTGTCAGAGGGTCAGTACTGAGGGAGTGCCGCACTGTCAGAGGGTCAGTACTGAGGGAGTGCTGCACTGTCAGAGGGTCAGTACTGAGGGAGTGCCGCACTGTCAGAGGGTCAGTACTGAGGGAGTGCTGCACTGTCAGAGGGTCAGTACTGAGGGAGTGCCGCACTGTCAGAGTGTCAGTACTGAGGGAGTTCCGCACTGTCAGAGGGTCAGTACTGAGGGAGTGCCGCACTGTGAGAGGGTCAGTACTGAGGGAGTGCCGCAGTGTCAGAGGGTCAGTACTGAGGGAGTGCCGCACTGTCAGAGGGTCAGTACTGAGGGAGTGCCGCACTGTCAGAGGGTCAGTACTGAGGGAGTTCCGCACTGTCAGAGGGTCAGCACTGAGGGAGTGCCGCACTGTCAGAGGGTCAGTACTGAGGGAGGGCCGCACTGTCAGAGGGTCAGTACTGAGGGAGTGAGGCACTGTCAGAGGGTCAGTACTGAGGGAGTGCTGCACTGTTAGAGGGTCAGTACTGAGGGAGTGCCGTACTGTCAGAGGGTCAGTACTGAGGGACTGCTGCACTGTCAGAGGGTCAGTACTGAGGGAGTGCCGCACTGTCAGATGGTCAGTACTGAGGGAGTGCTGCACTGTCAGAGGGTCAGTACTGAGGGAGTGCCGTACTGTCAGAGGGTCAGTACTGAGGGAGTGAGGCACTGTCAGAGGGTCAGTACTGAGGGAGTGCAGCACTGTCAGACGGTCATAACTGAGGGAGTACCGCACTGTCAGAGGGTCAGTACTGAGGGAGTGCCGCACTGTCAGAGGTTCAGTACTGAGGGAGTGCCGCACTTTCAGAGGGTCAGTACTGAGCGAGTGATGCACTGTCAGAGGGTCAGTACTGAGGGAGTGCCGCACTGTCAGAGGGTCAGTACTGAGGGAGAGCTGCACTGTCAGAGGGTCAGTACTGAGGGAGTGCCTCACTGTCAGAGGGTCAGTACTGAGGGAGTGCCGCACTGTCAGAGGGTCAGTACTGAGGGAGTACCGCACTGTCAGAGGGTTAGTCCTGAGGGAGTGCCGCACTGTCAGAGGGTCAGTACTGAGGGAGTGCCGCACTGTCAGAGGGTCAGTACTGAGGGAGCGCCGCACTGTCAGAGGGTCAGTAATGAGGGAGTGCCGCACTGTCAGAGGGTCAGCACTGAGGGAGTTCCGCACTGTCAGAGGATCAGTACTGAGTGAGTGCCGCACTGTCAGAGGGTCAGTACTGAGGGAGGGCCGCACTGTCAGAGGGTCAGTACTGAGGGAGTGCTGCACTGTCAGAGGGTCAGTCCTGAGGGAGTGCCGCACTGTCAGAGGGTCAGTACTGAGGGAGTGCCGCACTGTCAGAGGGTCAGTACTGAGGGAGTGCCGCACTGTCAGAGGGTCAGTACTGAGGGAGTTCCGCACTGTCAGAGGGTCAGTACTGAGGGAGTGCCGCACTGTCAGAGGGTCAGTACTGAGGGAGTTCCGCACTGTCAGAGGGTCAGTACTGAGGGAGTGCCGCACTGTCAGAGGGTCAGTACTGAGGGAGGGCCGCACTGTCAGAGGGTCAGTACTGAGTGAGTGCTGCACTCTCAGAGGGTAAGTACTGAGGGAGTGCCGCACTGTCAGAGGGTCAGTACTGAGGGAGGGCCGCACTGTCAGAGGGTCAGTACTGAGTGAGTGCTGCACTCTCAGAGGGTCAGTACTGAGGGAGTGCCGCACTGTCAGAGGGTCAGTACTGAGGGAGTGCTGCACTGTCGGAGGGTCAGTACTGAGGGAGTGCCACACTGTCCGAGGGTCAGGACTGAGGGTGTGCCGCACTGTCAGAGGGTCAGTACTGAGGGAGTGCCGCACTGTCAGAGGGTCAGTACTGAGGGAGTGCTGCACTGTCAGACGGTCAGTACTGAGGGAGTACCGCACTGTCAGAGGGTCAGTACTGAGGGAGTGAGGCACTGTCAGAGGGACAGTACTGAGGTTGTGCTGCACTGTTAGAGGGTCAGTACTGAGGGAGTGCCGTACTGTCAGAGGGTCAGTACTGAGGGACTGCTGCACTGTCAGAGGGTCAGTAATGAGGGAGTGCCGCACTGTCAGAGGGTCAGTACTGAGGGAGTGCCGCACTGTCAGAGGGTCAGTACTGAGGGAGTGAGGCACTGTCAGAGGGTCAGTACTGAGGTTGTGCTGCACTGTTAGAGGGTCAGTACTGAGGGAGTGCCGTACTGTCAGAGGGTCAGTACTGAGGGACTGCTGCACTGTCAGAGGGTCAGTAATGAGGGAGTGCCGCACTGTCAGAGGGTCAGTACTGAGGGAGTGCCGCACTGTCAGAGGGTCAGTACTGAGGGAGTGCTGCACTGTCAGAGGGTCAGTACTGAGGGAGTGCTGCACTGTCAGAGGGTCAGTACTGAGGGAGTGCCGTACTGTCAGAGGTTCAGTACTGAGGGAGTGAGGCACTGTCAGAGGGTCAGTACTGAGGGAGTGCAGCACTGTCAGACGGTCAGTACTGAGGGAGTACCGCACTGTCAGAGGGTCAGTACTGAGGGAGTGCTGCACTCTCAGAGGTTCAGTACTGAGGGAGTGCCGCACTGTCAGAGTTTCAGTACTGAGGGAGTGCCGCACTTTCAGAGGGTCAGTACAGAGGGAGTGATGCACTGTCAGAGGGTCAGTACTGAGGGAGTGCCGCACTGTCAGAGGGTCAGTACTGAGGGAGAGCTGCACTGTCAGAGGGTCAGTACTGAGGGAGTGCCGCACTGTCAGAGGGTCAGTACTGAGGGAGTGCTGCACTGTCAGAGGGTCAGTACTGAGGGAGTGCCGCACTGTCAGAGGGTCAGTACTGAGGGAGTGCTGCACTGTCAGAGGGTCTGTCCTGAGGCAGTGCCGCACTGTCGGAGGGTCAGTACTGAGGGAGTACCGCACTGTCAGAGGGTCAGTACTGAGGGAGTGCTGCACTGTCGGAGGGTCAGTACTGAGGGAGTGCCGCACTGTCAGAGGGTCAGTACTGAGGGAGTGCCGCACTGTCAGAAGGTCAGTACTGAGGGAGTGCCGCATTGTCAGAGGGTCAGTACTGAGGGTGTGCCGCACTGTCAGAGGTTCAGTACTGAGGGAGTGCTGCACTGTCAGAGGGTCAGTACTGAGGGAGTGCCGCACTGTCAGAGGGTCAGTACTGACGGAGTGCCGCATTGTCAGAGGGTCAGTACTGAGGGAGTGCCGCACTGTCAGAGGGTCAGTACTGAGGGAGTGCTGCACTGTCAGAGGGTCAGTACTGAGGGAGTGCCGCACTGTCAGAGGGTCAGTACTGAGGGAGTGCTGCACTGTCAGAGGGTCAGTACTGAGGGAGTGCCGCACTGTCAGAGTGTCAGTACTGAGGGAGTGCTGCTCTGTCAGAGGGTCAGTACTGAGGGAGCGCCGCACTGTCAGAGGGTCAGTACTGAGGGAGTGCCGCACTGTCAGAGGGTCAGTACTGAGGGAGTGCTGCACTGTCAGAGGGTCAGTACTGAGGGAGTGCCGCACTGTCAGAGGGTCAGTACTGAGGGAGTGCTGCACTGTCAGAGGGTCAGTACTGAGGGAGTGCCGCACTGTCAGAGTGTCAGTACTGAGGGAGTTCCGCACTGTCAGAGGGTCAGTACTGAGGGAGTGCCGCACTGTGAGAGGGTCAGTACTGAGGGAGTGCCGCAGTGTCAGAGGGTCAGTACTGAGGGAGTGCCGCACTGTCAGAGGGTCAGTACTGAGGGAGTGCCGCACTGTCAGAGGGTCAGTACTGAGGGAGTTCCGCACTGTCAGAGGGTCAGCACTGAGGGAGTGCCGCACTGTCAGAGGGTCAGTACTGAGGGAGGGCCGCACTGTCAGAGGGTCAGTACTGAGGGAGTGAGGCACTGTCAGAGGGTCAGTACTGAGGGAGTGCTGCACTGTTAGAGGGTCAGTACTGAGGGAGTGCCGTACTGTCAGAGGGTCAGTACTGAGGGACTGCTGCACTGTCAGAGGGTCAGTACTGAGGGAGTGCCGCACTGTCAGATGGTCAGTACTGAGGGAGTGCTGCACTGTCAGAGGGTCAGTACTGAGGGAGTGCCGTACTGTCAGAGGGTCAGTACTGAGGGAGTGAGGCACTGTCAGAGGGTCAGTACTGAGGGAGTGCAGCACTGTCAGACGGTCATAACTGAGGGAGTACCGCACTGTCAGAGGGTCAGTACTGAGGGAGTGCCGCACTGTCAGAGGTTCAGTACTGAGGGAGTGCCGCACTTTCAGAGGGTCAGTACTGAGCGAGTGATGCACTGTCAGAGGGTCAGTACTGAGGGAGTGCCGCACTGTCAGAGGGTCAGTACTGAGGGAGAGCTGCACTGTCAGAGTGTCAGTACTGAGGGAGTGCCGCACTGTCAGAGGGTCAGTACTGAGGGAGTGCCGCACTGTCAGAGGGTCAGTACTGAGGGAGTGCTGCACTGTCAGAGGGTCAGTACTGAGGGAGTGCCGCACTGTCAGAGGGTCAGTACTGAGGGAGTACCGCACTGTCAGAGGGTCAGTCCTGAGGGAGTGCCGCACTGTCAGAGGGTCAGTACTGAGGGAGTGCCGCACTGTCAGAGGGTCAGTACTGAGGGAGTGCCGCACTGTCAGAGTGTCAGTACTGAGGGAGTTCCGCACAGTCAGAGGGTCAGTACTGAGGGAGTGCCGCACTGTCAGAGGGTCAGTACTGAGGGAGTGCCGCACTGTCAGAAGGTCAGTACTGAGGGAGTGCCGCACTGTCAGAGGGTCAGTACTGAGGGAGTGCCGCACTGTCAGAGGGTCAGTACTGAGGGAGTTCCGCACTGTCAGAGGGTCAGCACTGAGGGAGTGCCGCACTGTCAGAGGGTCAGTACTGAGGGAGGGCCGCACTGTCAGAGGGTCAGTACTGAGTGAGTGCTGCACTCTCAGAGGGTCAGTACTGAAGGAGTGCCGCACTGTCAGAGGGTCAGTACTGAGGGAGTGCTGCACTGTCGGAGGGTCAGTACTGAGGGAGTGCCACACTGTCCGAGGGTCAGGACTGAGGGTGTGCCGCACTGTCAGAGGGTCAGTACTGAGGGAGTGCCGCACTGTCAGATGGTCAGTACTGAGGGAGTGCTGCACTGTCAGACGGTCAGTACTGAGGGAGTACCGCACTGTCAGAGGGTCAGTACTGAGGGAGTGAGGCACTGTCAGAGGGTCAGTACTGAGGGAGTGCTGCACTGTTAGAGGGTCAGTACTGAGGGAGTGCCGTACTGTCAGAGGGTCAGTACTGAGGGACTGCTGCACTGTCAGAGGGTCAGTACTGAGGGAGTGCCGCACTGTCAGAGGGTCAGTACTGAGGGAGTGCTGCACTGTCAGAGGGTCAGTACTGAGGGAGTGCCGCACTGTCAGAGGGTCAGCACTGAGGGAGTGCCGCACTGTCAGAGGGTCAGTACTGAGGGAGGGCCGCACTGTCAGAGGGTCAGTACTGAGTGAGTGCTGGACTCTCAGAGGGTCAGTACTGAGGGAGTGCCGCACTGTCAGAGGGTCAGTACTGAGGGAGTGCTGCACTGTCGGAGGGTCAGTACTGAGGGAGTGCCGCACTGTCCGAGGGTCAGGACTGAGGGTGTGCCACACTGTCAGAGGGTCAGTACTGAGGGAGTGCCGCACTGTCAGAGGGTCAGTACTGAGGGAGTGCTGCACTGTCAGACGGTCAGTACTGAGGGAGTACCGCACTGTCAGAGGGTCAGTACTGAGGGAGTGAGGCACTGTCAGAGGGTCAGTACTGAAGGAGTGCTGCACTGTTAGAGGGTCAGTACTGAGGGAGTGCCGTACTGTCAGAGGGTCAGTACTGAGGGACTGCTGCACTGTCAGAGGGTCAGTACTGAGGGAGTGCCGCACTGTCAGATGGTCAGTACTGAGGGAGTGCTGCACTGTCAGAGGGTCAGTACTGAGGGAGTGCCGTACTGTCAGAGGGTCAGTACTGAGGGAGTGAGGCACTGTCAGAGGGTCAGTACTGAGGGAGTGCAGCACTGTCAGACGGTCAGTACTGAGGGAGTACCGCACTGTCAGAGGGTCAGTACTGAGGGAGTGCCGCACTGTCAGAGGTTCAGTACTGAGGGAGTGCCGCACTTTCAGAGGGTCAGTACTGAGGGAGTGATGCACTGTCAGAGGGTCAGTACTGAGGGAGTGCCGCACTGTCAGAGGGTCAGTACTGAGGGAGAGCTGCACTGTCAGAGGGTCAGTACTGAGGGAGTGCCGCACTGTCAGAGGGTCAGTACTGAGGGAGTGCCGCACTGTCAGAGGGTCAGTACTGAGGGAGTGCTGCACTGTCAGAGGGTCAGTACTGAGGGAGTGCCGCACTGTCAGAGGGTCAGTACTGAGGGAGTACCGCACTGTCAGAGGGTCAGTCCTGAGGGAGTGCCGCACTGTCAGAGGGTCAGTACTGAGGGAGTGCCGCACTGTCAGAGGGTCAGTACTGAGGGAGTGCCGCACTGTCAGAGTGTCAGTACTGAGGGAGTTCCGCACAGTCAGAGGGTCAGTACTGAGGGAGTGCCGCACTGTGAGAGGGTCAGTACTGAGGGAGTGCCGCACTGTGAGAGGGTCAGTACTGAGGGAGTGCCGCACTGTCAGAGGGTCAGTACTGAGGGAGTGCCGCACTGTCAGAGGGTCAGTACTGAGGGAGTGCCGCACTGTCAGCGGGTCAGTACTGAGGGAGTTCCGCACTGCCAGAGGGTCAGCACTGAGGGAGTGCCGCACTGTCAGAGGGTCAGTACTGAGGGAGGGCCGCACTGTCAGAGGGTCAGTACTGAGTGAGTGCTGCACTCTCAGAGGGTCAGTACTGAGGGAGTGCCGCACTGTCAGAGGGTCAGTACTGAGGGAGTGCTGCACTGTCGGAGGGTCTGTACTGAGGGAGTGCCACACTGTCCGAGGGTCAGGACTGAGGGTGTGCCGCACTGTCAGAGGGTCAGTACTGAAGGATGCCGCACTGTCAGATGGTCAGTACTGAGGGAGTGCTGCACTGTCAGACGGTCAGTACTGAGGGAGTACCGCACTGTCAGAGGGTCAGTACTGAGGGAGTGAGGCACTGTCAGAGGGTCAGTACTGAGGGAGTGCTGCACTGTTAGAGGGTCAGTACTGAGGGAGTGCCGTACTGTCAGGGGGTCAGTACTGAGGGACTGCTGCACTGTCAGAGGGTCAGTACTGAGGGAGTGCCGCACTGTCAGAGGGTCAGTACTGAGGGAGTGCCGCACTGTCAGAGGGTCAGTACTGAGGGAGTTCCGCACTGTCAGAGGGTCAGCACTGAGGGAGTGCCGCACTGTCAGAGGGTCAGTACTGAGGGAGGGCCGCACTGTCAGAGGGTCAGTACTGAGTGAGTGCTGCACTCTCAGAGGGTCAGTACTGAGGGAGTGCCGCACTGTCAGAGGGTCAGTACTGAGGGAGTGCTGCACTGTCGGAGGGTCAGTACTGAGGGAGTGCCACACTGTCCGAGGGTCAGGACTGAGGGTGTGCCGCACTGTCAGAGGGTCAGTACTGAGGGAGTGCCGCACTGTCAGATGGTCAGTACTGAGGGAGTGCTGCACTGTCAGACGGTCAGTACTGAGGGAGTACCGCACTGTCAGAGGGTCAGTACTGAGGGAGTGAGGCACTGTCAGTGGGTCAGTCCTGAGGGAGTGCCGCACTGTCAGAGGGTCAGTACTGAGGGAGTGCTCACTGTCAGAGGGTCAGTGCTGAGGGAGTGCCGCACTGTCAGAGTGTCAGTACTGAGGGAGTTCCGCACAGTCAGAGGGTCAGTACTGAGGGAGTGCCGCACTGTCAGAGGGTCAGTACTGAGGGAGTGCCGCACTGTCAGAGGGTCAGTACTGAGGGAGTGCCGCACTGTCAGAGGGTCAGTACTGAGGGAGTGCCGCACTGTCAGAGGGTCAGTACTGAGGGAGTTCCGCACTGTCAGAGGGTCAGCACTGAGGGAGTGCCGCACTGTCAGAGGGTCAGTACTGAGGGAGGGCCGCACTGTCAGAGGGTCAGTACTGAGTGAGTGCTGCACTCTCAGAGGGTCAGTACTGAGGGAGTGCCGCACTGTCAGAGGGTCAGTACTGAGGGAGTGCTGCACTGTCGGAGGGTCAGTACTGAGGGAGTGCCACACTGTCCGAGGGTCAGGACTGAGGGTGTGCCGCACTGTCAGAGGGTCAGTACTGAGGGAGTGCCGCACTGTCAGATGGTCAGTACTGAGGGAGTGCTGCACTGTCAGACGGTCAGTACTGAGGGAGTACCGCACTGTCAGAGGGTCAGTACTGAGGGAGTGAGGCACTGTCAGAGGGTCAGTACTGAGGGAGTGCTGCACTGTTAGAGGGTCAGTACTGAGGGAGTGCCGTACTGTCAGAGGGTCAGTACTGAGGGACTGCTGCACTGTCAGAGGGTCAGTACTGAGGGAGTGCCGCACTGTCAGAGGGTCAGTACTGAGGGAGTGCTGCACTGTCAGAGGGTCAGTACTGAGGGAGTGCCGCACTGTCAGAGGGTCAGCACTGAGGGAGTGCCGCACTGTCAGAGGGTCAGTACTGAGGGAGGGCCGCACTGTCAGAGGGTCAGTACTGAGTGAGTGCTGGACTCTCAGAGGGTCAGTACTGAGGGAGTGCCGCACTGTCAGAGGGTCAGTACTGAGGGAGTGCTGCACTGTCGGAGGGTCAGTACTGAGGGAGTGCCGCACTGTCCGAGGGTCAGGACTGAGGGTGTGCCACACTGTCAGAGGGTCAGTACTGAGGGATTGCCGCACTGTCAGAGGGTCAGTACTGAGGGAGTGCTGCACTGTCAGACGGTCAGTACTGAGGGAGTACCGCACTGTCAGAGGGTCAGTACTGAGGGAGTGAGGCACTGTCAGAGGGTCAGTACTGAAGGAGTGCTGCACTGTTAGAGGGTCAGTACTGAGGGAGTGCCGTACTGTCAGAGGGTCAGTACTGAGGGACTGCTGCACTGTCAGAGGGTCAGTACTGAGGGAGTGCCGCACTGTCAGATGGTCAGTACTGAGGGACTGCTGCACTGTCAGAGGGTCAGTACTGAGGGAGTGCCGTACTGTCAGAGGGTCAGTACTGAGGGAGTGAGGCACTGTCAGAGGGTCAGTACTGAGGGAGTGCAGCACTGTCAGACGGTCAGTACTGAGGGAGTACCGCACTGTCAGAGGGTCAGTACTGAGGGAGTGCCGCACTGTCAGAGGTTCAGTACTGAGGGAGTGCCGCACTTTCAGAGGGTCAGTACTGAGGGAGTGATGCACTGTCAGAGGGTCAGTACTGAGGGAGTGCCGCACTGTCAGAGGGTCAGTACTGAGGGAGAGCTGCACTGTCAGAGGGTCAGTACTGAGGGAGTGCCGCACTGTCAGAGGGTCAGTACTGAGGGAGTGCCGCACTGTCAGAGGGTCAGTACTGAGGGAGTGCTGCACTGTCAGAGGGTCAGTACTGAGGGAGTGCCGCACTGTCAGAGGGTCAGTACTGAGGGAGTACCGCACTGTCAGAGGGTCAGTCCTGAGGGAGTGCCGCACTGTCAGAGGGTCAGTACTGAGGGAGTGCCGCACTGTCAGAGGGTCAGTACTGAGGGAGTGCCGCACTGTCAGAGTGTCAGTACTGAGGGAGTTCCGCACAGTCAGAGGGTCAGTACTGAGGGAGTGCCGCACTGTGAGAGGGTCAGTACTGAGGGAGTGCCGCACTGTGAGAGGGTCAGTACTGAGGGAGTGCCGCACTGTCAGAGGGTCAGTACTGAGGGAGTGCCGCACTGTCAGAGGGTCAGTACTGAGGGAGTGCCGCACTGTCAGCGGGTCAGTACTGAGGGAGTTCCGCACTGCCAGAGGGTCAGCACTGAGGGAGTGCCGCACTGTCAGAGGGTCAGTACTGAGGGAGGGCCGCACTGTCAGAGGGTCAGTACTGAGTGAGTGCTGCACTCTCAGAGGGTCAGTACTGAGGGAGTGCCGCACTGTCAGAGGGTCAGTACTGAGGGAGTGCTGCACTGTCGGAGGGTCAGTACTGAGGGAGTGCCACACTGTCCGAGGGTCAGGACTGAGGGTGTGCCGCACTGTCAGAAGGTCAGTACTGAAGGAGTGCCGCACTGTCAGATGGTCAGTACTGAGGGAGTGCTGCACTGTCAGACGGTCAGTACTGAGGGAGTACCGCACTGTCAGAGGGTCAGTACTGAGGGAGTGAGGCACTGTCAGAGGGTCAGTACTGAGGGAGTGCTGCGCTGTTAGAGGGTCAGTACTGAGGGAGTGCCGTACTGTCAGGGGGTCAGTACTGAGGGACTGCTGCACTGTCAGAGGGTCAGTACTGAGGGAGTGCCGCACTGTCAGAGGGTCAGTACTGAGGGAGTGCCGCACTGTCAGAGGGTCAGTACTGAGGGAGTTCCGCACTGTCAGAGGGTCAGCACTGAGGGAGTGCCGCACTGTCAGAGGGTCAGTACTGAGGGAGGGCCGCACTGTCAGAGGGTCAGTACTGAGTGAGTGCTGCACTCTCAGAGGGTCAGTACTGAGGGAGTGCCGCACTGTCAGAGGGTCAGTACTGAGGGAGTGCTGCACTGTCGGAGGGTCAGTACTGAGGGAGTGCCACACTGTCCGAGGGTCAGGACTGAGGGTGTGCCGCACTGTCAGAGGGTCAGTACTGAGGGAGTGCCGCACTGTCAGATGGTCAGTACTGAGGGAGTGCTGCACTGTCAGACGGTCAGTACTGAGGGAGTACCGCACTGTCAGAGGGTCAGTACTGAGGGAGTGAGGCACTGTCAGAGGGTCAGTACTGAGGGAGTGCTGCACTGTGAGAGGGTCAGTACTGAGGGAGTGCCGTACTGTCAGAGGGTCAGGACTGAGGGACTGCTGCACTGTCAGAGGGTCAGTACTGAGGGAGTGCCGCACTGTCAGAGGGTCAGTACTGAGGGAGTGCTGCACTGTCAGAGGGTCAGTACTGAGGGAGTGCCGCACTGTCAGAGGGTCAGTACTGAGGGAGTGCCGCACTGTCAGAGGGTCAGTACTGAGGGAGTGCCGCACTGTCAGAGGGTCAGTACTGAGGGAGTGCCGCACTGTCAGAGGGTCAGTACTGAGGGAGTGCCGCACTCTCAGAGGTTCAGTACTGAGGGAGTGCCGCACTGTCAGAGGTTCAGTACTGAGGGAGTGCCGCACTTTCAGAGGGTCAGTACTGAGGGAGTGATGCACTGTCAGAGGGTCAGTACTGAGGGAGTGCCGCACTGTCAGAGGGTCAGTACTGAGGGAGTGCTGCACTGTCAGAGGGTCAGTACTGAGGGAGTGCCGCACTGTCAGAGGGTCAGTACTGAGGGAGTGCTGCACTGTCAGAGGGTCAGTACTGAGGGAGTGCCGCACTGTCAGAGGGTCAGTACTGAGGGAGTGCCGCACTGTCTGAGGGTCAGCACTGAGGGAGTGCCGCACTGTCAGAGGGTCAGTACTGAGGGAGGGCCGCACTGTCAGAGGGTCAGTACTGAGTGAGTGCTGCACTCTCAGAGGGTCAGTACTGAGGGAGTGCCGCACTGTCAGAGGGTCAGTACTGAGGGAGTGCTGCAGTGTCGCAGCGTCAGTCCTGAGGGAGTGCCACACTGTCCGAGGGTCAGGACTGAGGGTGTGCCGCACTGTCAGAGGGTCAGTACTGAGGGAGTGCCGCACTGTCAGAGGGTCAGTACTGAGGGAGTGCTGCCCTGTCCGAGGGTCAGTACTGAGGGAGTGCTGCACTGTCAGAGGGTCAGTACTGAGGGAGTGCCGTACTGTCAGAGGGTCAGTGCTCAGGGAGTGAGGCACTGTCAGAGGGTCAGTACTGAGGGAGTGCAGCACTGTCAGACGGTCAGTACTGAGGGAGTGCCGCACTGTCAGAGTGTCAGTACTGAGGGAGCGCCGCACTGTCAGAGGGTCAGTACTGAGGGAGTGCCGCACTGTCAGAGGGTCAGTACTGAGGGAGTGCTGCACTGTCAGTGGGTCTGTCCTAAGGGAGTGCTGCACTGTCAGAGGGTCAGTACTGAGGGAGTGCTGCACTGTCAGAGTGTCTGTCCTGAGGGAGTGCTGCACTGTCAGAGGATCAGTACTGAGGGAGTGCTGCACTGTCAGAGGGTCAGTACTGAGGGAGTACCGCACTGTCAGAGGGTCAGTACTGAGGGAGTGCCGCACTGTCAGATGGTCTGTACTGAGGGAGTGCTGCACTGTCAGAGGGTCAGTACTGAGGGAGTGAGGCACTGTCAGAGGCTCAGCACTGAGGGAGTGCCGCACTGTCAGAGGGTCAGTACTGAGGGAGTGCCGTACTTTCAGAGGGTCAGTACTGAGGGAGTAAGGCACTGTCAGAGGGTCAGTACTGAGGTAGTGCTGCACTGTCAGAGGGTCAGTACTGAGGGAGTGAGGCACTGTCCGAGGGTCAGTACTGAGGTAGTGCTGCACTGTCAGAGGGTCAGTACTGAGGGAGTGAGGCACTGTCCGAGGGTCAGTACTGAGGTAGTGCTGCACTGTCAGAGGGTCAGTACTGAGGGAGTGCCGCACTGTCAGAGGGTCAGTACTGAGGTAGTGCTGCACTGTCAGAGGGTCAGTACTGAGGGAGTGAGGCACTGTCAGAGGCTCAGCACTGAGGGAGTGCCGCACAGTCAGAGGGTCAGTACTGAGGGAGTGCCGTACAGTCAGAGGGTCAGTACTGAGGGAGTGAGGCACTGTCAGAGGGTCAATACTGAGGGAGTGCAACACTGTCAGACGGTCAGTACTGAGGGAGTGCTGCACTGTCAGAGGGTCAGTACTGAGGGAGTGCCGCACTGTCAGAGGGTCAGTACTGAGGGAGTGCCGCACTGTCAGAGGGTCAGTACTGAGGGAGTGCCGCACTGTCTGAGGGTCAGCACTGAGGGAGTGCCGCACTGTCAGAGGGTCAGTACTGAGGGAGTGCCGCACTGTCAGAGGGTCAGTACTGAGGGAGTGCCGCACTGTCTGAGGGTCAGCACTGAGGGAGTGCCGCACTGTCAGAGGGTCAGTACTGAGGGAGGGCCGCACTGTCAGAGGGTCAGTACTGAGTGAGTGCTGCACTCTCAGAGGGTCAGTACTGAGGGAGTGCCGCACTGTCAGAGGGTCAGTACTGAGGGAGTGCTGCACTGTCGCAGGGTCAGTACTGAGGGAGTGCCACACTGTCCGAGGGTCAGGACTGAGGGTGTGCCGCACTGTCAGAGGGTCAGTACTGAGGGAGTGCCGCACTGTCAGAGGGTCAGTACTGAGGGAGTGCTGCCCTGTCCGAGGGTCAGTACTGAGGGAGTGCTGCACTGTCAGAGGGTCAGTACTGAGGGAGTGCCGTACTGTCAGAGGGTCAGTGCTCAGGGAGTGAGGCACTGTCAGAGGGTCAGTACTAAGGGAGTGCAGCACTGTCAGACGGTCAGTACTGAGGGAGTGCCGCACTGTCAGAGGGTCAGTACTGAGGGAGTGCTGCACTGTCAGTGGGTCTGTCCTGAGGGAGTGCTGCACTGTCAGAGGGTCAGTACTGAGGGAGTGCTGCACTGTCAGAGTGTCTGTCCTGAGGGAGTGCTGCACTGTCAGAGGGTCAGTACTGAGGGAGTGCTGAACTGTCAGAGGGTCAGTACTGAGGGAGTACCGCACTGTCAGAGGGTCAGTACTGAGGGAGTGCCGCACTGTCAGATGGTCTGTACTGAGGGAGTGCTGCACTGTCAGAGGGTCAGTACTGAGGGAGTGAGGCACTGTCAGAGGCTCAGCACTGAGGGAGTGCCGCACTGTCAGAGGGTCAGTACTGAGGGAGTGCCGTACAGTCAGAGGGTCAGTACTGAGGGAGTGAGGCACTGTCAGAGGGTCAGTACTGAGGTAGTGCTGCACTGTCAGAGGGTCAGTACTGAGGGAGTGAGGCACTGTCAGAGGCTCAGCACTGAGGGAGTGCCGCACTGTCAGAGGGTCAGTACTGAGGGAGTGCCGTACAGTCAGAGGGTCAGTACTGAGGGAGTGAGGCACTGTCAGAGGGTCAATACTGAGGGAGTGCCGCACTGTCAGAGGGTCAGTACTGAGGGAGTGCCGCACAGTCAGAGGGTCATTACTGAGGGAGTGCCGCACTGTCAGAGGGTCAGTACTGAGGGAGTGCCGCACTGTCAGAGGGTCAGTACTGAGGGAGTGCTGCACTGTCAGAGGGTCAGTACTGAGGGAGTGCCGCACTGTCAGAGGGTCAGTACTGAGGGAGTGCCGCACTGTCAGAGGGTCAGTACTGAGGGAGTGCCGCACTGTCAGAGGGTCCGTACTGAGGGAGTGCCGCACAGTCAGAGGGTCATTACTGAGGGAGTGCCGCACTGTCAGAGGGTCAGTAATGAGGGAGTGCCGAACAGTGAGAGGGTCAGTACTGAGGGGGTGAGGCACTGTCAGATTGTCAGTACTGAGGGAGAGCTGCACTGTCAGAGGGTCAGTACTGAGGGAGTGCCGCACTGTCAGAGGGTCAGTACTGAGGGAGTGCTGCACTGTCAGAGTGTCTGTCCTGAGGGAGTGCTGCACTGTCAGAGGGTCAGTACTGAGGGAGTGCTGCACTGTCAGAGGGTCAGTTCTGAGGGAGTACCGCACTGTCAGAGGGTCAGTACTGAGGGAGTGCCGCACTGTCAGATGGTCTGTACTGAGGGAGTGCTGCACTGTCAGAGGGTCAGTACTGAGGGAGTGAGGCACTGTCAGAGGCTCAGCACTGAGGGAGTGCCGCACTGTCAGAGGGTCAGTACTGAGGGAGTGCCGCACTGTCAGAGGGTCAGTACTGAGGGAGTGCCGCACAGTCAGAGGGTCAGTACTGAGGGAGTGAGGCACTGTCAGAGGGTCAGTACTGAGGTAGTGCTGCACTGTCAGAGGGTCAGTACTGAGGGAGTGAGGCACTGTCAGAGGCTCAGCACTGAGGGAGTGCCGCACTGTCAGAGGGTCAGTACTGAGGGAGTGCCGCACAGTCAAAGGGTCAGTACTGAGGGAGTGAGGCACTGTCAGAGGGTCAGTACTGAGGTAGTGCTGCACTGTCAGAGGGTCAGTACTGAGGGAGTGAGGCACTGTCTGAGGGTCAGTACTGAGGTAGTGCTGCACTGTCAGAGGGTCAGTACTGAGGGAGCGCTGCACTGTCAGAGGGTCAGTACTGAGGGAGTGCCGCACTGTCAGAGGGTCAGTACTGAGGTAGTGCTGCACTGTCAGAGGGTCAGTACTGAGGGAGTGAGGCACTGTCAGAGGCTCAGCACTGAGGGAGTGCCGCACTGTCAGAGGGTCAGTACTGAGGGAGTGCCGTACAGTCAGAGGGTCAGTACTGAGGGAGTGAGGCACTGTCAGAGGGTCAATACTGAGGGAGTGCAACACTGTCAGACGGTCAGTACTGAGGGAGTGCTGCACTGTCAGAGGGTCAGTACTGAGGGAGTGCCGCACTGTTAGAGGGTCAGTACTGAGGGAGTGCCGCACTGTCAGAGGGTCAGTACTGAGGGAGTGCCGCACTGTCAGAGGGTCAGTACTGAGGGAGTGCCGCACTGTCAGAGGGTCAGTACTGAGGGAGTGCTGCACTGTCAGAGGGTCAGTAGTGAGGGAGAGCTGCACTGTCAGAGGGTCAGTACTGAGGGAGTGCCGCACTGTCAGAGGGTCAGTACTGAGGGAGTGCTGCACTATCAGAGGGTCAGTACTGATGGAGTGCCGCACTGTCAGAGGGTCTGTACTGAGGGAGTGCCGCACTGTCAGAGGGTCAGTACTGAGGGAGTGCCGCACTGTCAGAGGGTCAGTACTGAGGGAGTGCCGCACTGTCAGAGGGTCAGTACTGAGGGAGTGCCGCACTGTCAGTGGTTCAGTAGTGAGGGAGAGCTGCACTGTCAGAGGATCAGTACTGAGGGAGTGCTGCACTGTCAGAGGGTCAGTACTGAGGGAGTACCGCACTGTCAGAGGGTCAGTACTGAGGGAGTGCCGCACTGTCAGAGGGTCTGTACTGAGGGAGTGCCGCACTGTCAGAGGGTCAGTACTGAGGGAGTGCCGCACTGTCAGAGGGTCAGTACTGAGGGAGTGCCGCACTGTCAGAGGGTCAGTACTGATGGAGTGCCGCACTGTCAGAGGGTCAGTACTGAGGGAGTGCCGCACTGTCAGAGGGTCAGTAGTGAGGGGGAGCTGCACTGTCAGAGTGTCAGTACTGAGGGAGTGCCGCACTGTCAGGGGGTTAGTACTGAGGGAGAGCCACATTGTCAGGGAGTCAGTACAGAGGGAGTGCCACACTGTCAGAGGGTCAGTACTGAGGGAGTCCCGCACTGTCAGAGGGTCAGTACTGAGGGAGTGCCACACTGTCAGAGGGTCAGTGCTGAGGGAGTGCCGCACTGTCAGAGGGTCAGTACTGAGGGAGTGCTGCACTGCAGAGGGTCAGTACTGAGGGAGTGCCGCACTGTCAGAGGGTCAGTACTGAGGGAGTGCCGCACTGTCAGAGGGTCAGTACTGAGGGAGTGCTGCACTGTCAGAGGGTCAGTACTGAGGGAGTGCTGCACTGTCAGAGGGTCAGTACTGAGGGAGTGCCGCACTGTCAGAGGGTCAGTACTGAGGGAGTGCTGCACTGTCAGAGGGTCAGTACTGAGGGAGTGAGGCACTGTCAGAGGCTCAGCACTGAGGGAGTGCCGCACTGTCAGAGGGTCAGTACTGAGGGAGTGAGGCACTGTCAGAGGGTCAATACTGAGGGAGTGCAACACTGTCAGACGGTCAGTACTGAGGGAGTGCTGCACTGTCAGAGGGTCAGTACTGAGGGAGTGCCGCACTGTCAGAGGGTCAGTACTGAGGGAGTGCTGCACTGTCAGAGGGTCAGTACTGAGGGAGTGAGGCACTGTCAGAGGCTCAGCACTGAGGGAGTGCCGCACTGTCAGAGGGTCAGTACTGAGGGAGTGAGGCACTGTCAGAGGGTCAATACTGAGGGAGTGCAACACTGTCAGACGGTCAGTACTGAGGGAGTGCTGCACTGTCAGAGGGTCAGTACTGAGGGAGTGCCGCACTGTTAGAGGGTCAGTACTGAGGGAGTGCCGCACTGTCAGAGGGTCAGTACTGAGGGAGTGCCGCACTGTCAGAGGGTCAGTACTGAGGGAGTGCCGCACTGTCAGAGGGTCAGTACTGAGGGAGTGCCGCACTGTCAGAGGGTCAGTACTGAGGGAGTGCTGCACTGTCAGAGGGTCAGTACTGAGGGAGTGCTGCACTGTCAGAGGGTCAGTACTGAGGGAGTGCTGCACTGTCAGTGGGTCAGTACTGAGGGAGTGCCGCACTGTCAGAGGGTCAGTACTGAGGGAGTGCCGCACTGTCAGAGGGTCAGTACTGAGGGAGTGCTGCACTGTCAGAGGGTCAGTACTGAGGGAGTGCCGCACTGTCAGACGGTCAGTACTGAGGGAGTGCCGCACTGTCAGAGGGTCAGTACTGAGGGAGCGCCGCATTGTCAGAGGGTCAGTACTGAGGGAGTGCTGCACTGTCAGAGGGTCAGTACTGAGGGAGTGCCGCACTGTCAGAGGGTCAGTACTGAGGGAGAGCTGCACTGTCAGAGGGTCAGTACTGAGGGAGTGCTGCACTGTCAGAGGGTCAGTACTGAGGGAGTGCCGCACTGTCAGAGGGTCAGTACTGAGGGAGTGCCGCACTGTCAGAGGGTCAGTACTGAGGGAGTGCCGCACTGTCAGAGGGTCAGTACTGAGGGAGTGCTCACTGTCAGAGGGTCAGTACTGAGGGAGTGCCGCACTGTCAGAGGGTCAGTACTGAGGGAGTGCCGCACTGTCAGAGGGTCAGTACTGAGGGAGTGCTGCACTGTCAGAGGTTCCGTACTGAGGGAGTGCCGCACTGTCAGAGGGTCAGTACTGAGGGAGTGCTGCACTGTCAGTGGGACATGTTTGAGATATTGGGCGGGATTCTCTGGCGGTAGGATTCCCCGTTGCTCCCACGATGCGACGCCCCATTGCCCGACTGTCGGGACGTACAATCCCGCGCACTGATCTCTGTTGTGACGGGATTGGGTTCCGTCTGCCTGGTGCCACAGTGCATCCGGTCACCCCTTGTCGTTGGTCAATAATCGTCGCCCTGCCAAGCGCCTGGCGATTTGTGGGATCTCCCTGTGCACTTTGGGTTCTCTCTGAATCTTTCCCGGAGTGGCATGCCCGCCGAGGTCCTCTCGCCCGCAGGTCCCACCCTGTGCCGCCCAGGAGACGGGCGACGGGCCGTTCTCGGAGATGGATCGCTCGGCCATACCTTGGCGTCACCCCCACATTCTCGGGCCGCTTGTGGCGTCTTGTGGACCCCCCCCTCGCCCCCCCCCCCCCCCCCCCCCCCGAGCGAGGGGAGGGGGAGTCCGGTCGCCTCGCATTCCTGGGTGGCCCCTCGCTCCCCGCGGCTGTATGGAGGGGCTGGGAAGACGCAGGGAGCGGCGGAGCATGTCCACGTGGTCCGTGGTGTCAGCTCCGGCCCTGCTTGTCGTGTTTGGTGAGCTGCGGCTGGGGAAGGCTGTAATCAGTCAGGGAGTTGTGTTCCCTGCAGGGATGTGTTTGCTGTTGTGGTGTGCGGTCAGTGTGGCTTGTCTCAGAGATAGTCCCCAGGCGCTGATAAACAGGAGGTGCACAGATCAGAAGGCAGCAGAGATTGAAGAGGTAGCGTCTCTCTCTCGCTCTCTCCGTCGGCAGCACTCACCCAGGACAGACACCAGCTTGGAGGTGAGGCGGGGAGAGAGGCTGCCACAGCCCGAGGGCAGAGGTGGCTGGGGGGGTGGGTGGGGGGTGGAAAGGGCCAGGACTGAGCGGCGGGGAGCACGGTTTAAATCGGCACGAGGCACAACTCAGGCAGGTTCAGCAGGGAGCTCCAACATTGTCTTAAATTACGGGACACGGGCATTTACTGCCCGTCGCTAGTTGCCCTTCCGAAAGTGGGGGTGAGCTGCCTTCTTGAACCCGCTGCAGTCCCCGAGGTGTAGGTACACCCGCTGTGCTGTTAGGGAGGGAGTTCCAGGCTGTTGCCCCGGCGACAGTGAAGGAACGGCCGATATATTTCCCAGTCGGGGTGGTGAGTGACTCGGAGGGGAACCTCCAGGTGGGGGGGGGGGGGTTCCCAGGTATCTGCTGCTCTTGTCCTTCTAGATGGAGCTGGGCGTGGGTTTGGAAGGTGCTGCCTGAGGAACCTCGGTGAGTTGCTGTCGTGCATCTTGTAGATGGGACACACGGCTGACACTGTGCATCGGGGGTGGGGAGGGAGTGAATGTGCGAGATGGTTGATGGGTGTGGTGGTATGTATTAGGGGTAATGTGGTACCTGTGAAGCCGAGAGGCTATTGGCTGACAGGTCCTGGGTCCTGGTTGACCTGCCGACTTCTGGCTCCGCCCTGAAGGCGGAGTATAAGAGCCCGAGCTTCTCCCGCAGCCTCATTCTGTTGCTGAGCTACGGGGGACAAGTCTCGCTTAATAGAGCCTCATCGACTTCATCGCTTCTCGTCTCGCGTAAGTCATTGTGCGCTACAATGGGGTGCTGATTAAATTGAATAGATAGGATGGTCAGTACTGAGGGAGTGCCGCACTGTCAGAGGGTCAGTACTGAGGGAGTGCCGCACTGTCAGAGGGTCAGTACTGAGGGAGTGCTGCACTGTCAGAGGGTCAGTACTGAGGGAGTTCCGCACTGTCAGAGGGTCAGTACTGAGGAGCGCTGCACTGTCAGAGGGTCAGTACTGAGGGAGTGCTGCACTGTCAGAGAGTCAGTACTGAGGGAGTGCTGCACTGTCAGAGGGTCAGTACTGAGGGAGTGCTGCACTGTCAGAGGGTCAGTACTGAGGAGTGCTGCACTGTCAGAGGGTCAGTACTGAGGGAGTTCCGCACTGTCAGAGGGTCAGTACTGAGGGAGCGCTGCACTGTCAGAGGGTCAGTACTGAGGGAGTGCTGCACTGTCAGAGGGTCAGTACTGAGGAGCGCTGCACTGTCAGAGGGTCAGTACTGAGGGAGTGCTGCACTGTCAGAGGGTCAGTACGGAGGGAGCGCTGCACTGTCAGAGGGTCAGTACTGAGGGAGTGCCGCACTGTCAGAGGGTCAGTACTGAGGGAGTGCCGCACTGTCAGAGGGTCAGTACTGAGGGAGCGCTGCACTGTCAGAGGGTCAGTACTGTGGGAGTGCCGCACTGTCAGAGGGTCAGTACTGAGGGAGTGCCGCACTGTCAGAGGGTCAGTACTGAGAGAGTGCCGCACTGTCAGAGGGTCAGTACCGAGGGAGTGCTGCACTGTCAGAGGGTCAGTACTGAGGGAGTGCCGCACTGTCAGAGGGTCAGTACTGAGGGAGTGCCGCACTGTCAGAGGGTCAGTACTGAGGGAATGCTGCACTGTCAGAGGGTCAGTACTGAGGGAGTGCCGCACTGTCAGAGGGTCAGTACTGAGGGAGTGCCGCACTGTCAGAGGGTCAGTACTGAGGGAATGCCGCACTGTCAGAGGGTCAGTACTGAGGGAGTGCCGCACTGTCAGAGGGTCAGTACTGAGAGAGTGCCGCACTGTCAGAGGGTCAGTACCGAGGGAGTGCTGCACTGTCAGAGGGTCAGTGCTGAGCGAGTGCTGCACTGTCAGAGGGTCAGTACTGAGGGAGTGCCGCACTGTCAGAGGGTCAGTACTGAGGGAGTGCTGCACTGTCAGAGGGTCAGTATTGAGGGAGCGCTGCACTGTCAGAGGGTCAGTACTGAGGGAGTGCCGCACTGTCAGAGTGTCAGTACTGAGGGAGTGCTGCACTGTCAGAGGGTCAGTACTGAGGGAGTCCTGCACTGTCAGTGGGTCAGTACTGAGGGAGTGCTGCACTGTCAGAGGGTCAGTACTGAGGGAGTCCTGCACTGTCAGTGGGTCAGTACTGAGGGAGTGCTGCACTGTCAGAGGGTCAGTACTGAAGGAGTGCCGCACTATCAGAGGGTCAGTACTGAGGGAGTGCTGCACTGTCAGAGGGTCAGTACTGAGGGAGTGCGCACTGTCAGAGGGTCAGTACTGAGGGAGTGCCGCACTGTCAGAGGGTCAGTACTGAGGGACTGCCGCACTGTCAGAGGGTCAGTACTGAGGGAGTGCCGCACTGTCAGAGGGTCAGTGCTGAGGGAGTGCCGCACTGTCAGAGGGTCAATACTGAGGGAGTGCTGCACTGTCAGAGGGTCAGTACTGAGGGAGTGCCGCACTGTCAGAGGGTCAGTATTGAGGGAGTGCCGCACTGTCAGAGGGTCAGTCCTGAGGGAGTGCCACACTGTCAGAGGGTCAGTCCTGAGGGAGTGCCGCACTGTCAGAGGGTCAGTACTGAGGGAGTGCCGCACTGTCACAGGATCAGTCCTGAGGGAGTGCCACACTGTCAGAGGGTCAGTCCTGAGGGAGTGCCGCACTGTCAGACGGTCAGTACTGAGGGAGTGCTGCACTGTCAGAGGGTCAGTACTGAGGGAGTGCTGCACTGTCAGAGGGTCAGTACTGAGGGAGTGCTGCACTGTCAGAGGGTCAGTACTGAGGGAGTGCCGCACTGTCAGAGGGTCAGTACTGAGGAGTGCCGCACTGTCAGAGGGTCAGTACTGAGGGAGTGCCGACACTGTCTCTCTCTTTCTCCCCTCTCTCACTCTCTCTATGCCCTTCCCTCTCTCTTCCTCTCCCTCTCGCTCCCTCTCTCTCTCTCTCCCTCTCCATCGCTCTTTCTCCCTCTCTCCCCCTCCTTCTCTCTCTCTCTCTCCCCCCTCTCTCTCTCCCTCCCTCCCTCCCTCTCTCCCTCACTCCCTCTCTCCCCACTCCTCTTTCCCCTCCCTCTCTCTCTCTCCACCCCTCTCTCTCCCTCTCTCCCCCTCTCTCTCTCCCCCTCCCTCTCTCCCCCCTCCCTCTCTCCCCCTCCCTTTCTCTCTCTCTCTCCCCCTCTCTCTCTCTCCCTCCCCCCTCTCTTTCCCCCTCCCTCTTTCCCCTCCCTCTCTCTCTCTCCACGCCTCTCTCTCCCTCTCTCCCCCTCTCTCTCTCTCCCCCCCTCCCTCTCTCCCCTCCCTCTCTCTCTCTCTCTCTCCCCCCTCCCTCTCTCCCCCTCCCTCTCTCTCTCTCTCTCTCCCCCCTCCCTCTCTCCCCCCTCCCTCTCTCTCTCCAACCCTCACTCACCCTCTCCCCCCCCTCTCTCTGAGGTTCCCGGAATCTCCCAGTTCACTGGGTTCTGTCCCTCCCATTGGCTGGACTGAACGTTCTCTTTGATGATGTAGCGCACAAAGACTCCGTGAGACTAATAGAGTGAAGTCGATGAGGCTTTATTAAGCGTGTCTGTTCCCCGCAGCTCGATAGTAAACTGGCCTGCGGGGGAAGACACCGGCTTATTATACTCCGCCTTCAGGGCGGAGCTTGAGGTCAACGGCCAACCAGGACCCGGATCTGTCAGCCAATGACATTAGGGCTTCCAGTCCACATGACCCCCAATACATACTACCACATTCACCCCTTGTCAAAAATGAACCCGGCGGGTGATGCTTCGTATGGTGGTAAGGGTTTACAGGGATGGTCCTGGGAGGATAGAACAGTTACATGGTAGTACAGTATTGGACAGTATCGTCCTGTTACAACTATTTACAGAGGGTATAGGAAAAACAAAATGTTCATTGAACAGTCCATCTTTGTTTTACATCGACGCCACGAGTCGGTCGGGCGGTCTGGTCGTCCGTGTCGATCGCCTCGGCCCCGCGGTGGTGGTGGTGCTTGTACCAGTGTTGTCGCCTCTGGGAGCCGCACGGTTTCAGCTGTCGGTGCAAAGGGGAGGGGGACTGATCCTCCTGGGAAGGGGGTGGTCGCGGGGTGCGGCGGTGGTAGGAAGGGGGGGGGGGTTGGGTTGATGGTGTCGGGGGGGTGTGCGTGGTGCCGGCGGGCGCCAGATCCCGCAGGGAGACCGTGTCCTGTCGGCCGTCGGGGTACTCCACGTAGGCGTACTGTGGGTTTGCGTGGAGAGGTGAACCCTTTCGACCAACGGGTCCGCCTTATGTGCCCGCACGTGCTTTCGGAGCAGGATGGGTCCCTGGGGCCACCAGCCAGGTTGCAGCGACGTTCCAGAGGAGGACCTCCTAGGAAGACAAGGAGACGCTCGTGCGGCGTTTGATTAGTGCTCGTACATAATAACAACCGGATGGAATGGAGAGCGTCCGGGAGGACCTCCTGCCACCGTGAAACTGGGAGGTTCCTGGACCGTAGGGCCAGTAGGACGGCCTTCCAGACCGTGCCGTTCTCCCTTTCTACAGACACGCTTATAAAGCCTCATCGACTTCACTCTATTCGTCTCACGGAGGCTTTGTGCGCTACAATTTATTAAGCGTGTCTGTTTCCCAGCAGCTCGATAGTAAACTGGCCTGCGGGGGAAGGCACCGGCTTCTTATACTCCGCCTTCAGGGCGGAGCTTGAGGTCAACGGCCAACCAGGACCCGGGATCTGTCAGCCAATGACATTAGGGCTTCCAGTCCCACATGACCCCCAATACGTACTACCACAGATG